>NC_057711.1:99155211-99230234 GCF_004010195.1 Chiloscyllium plagiosum | reverse complement strand
ACAGCACAGCAGGTCAGGCAGCATCTAGGGAACAGAAGATTCGACGTTTCGGGCACATGCCCTTCTTCAGGAATGAGCAGAGAGTGTTCAGCAGGAGAAGATAAAAGGTAGGGAGGAGGGACTTGGAGGAGGGGAGTTGGAAGTGGAGGAGATGCGGTGGAGGGCACCGTCGACCACGTCGCCTTCCTGACCTGCAGTCTTCTTGTTGACCTCTCCGCCTCCATCCTACTCCGACCTATCACCCACACCTTGACCTCTTTCCACCTATCACATTTCCAACGCCCCTCCTCCAAGTCCCTCCTCCCTACCTTTTATCTTCTCCTGCTGAACACTCTCTGCTCATTCCTGAAGAAGGGCCTGTGCCCGAAACGTCGAATCTCCTGTTCCCTGGATGCTGCCTGACCTGCTGTGCTGTTCCAGCAATAAAGTTTCAACTTTGATCTCCAGCATCTGCAGACCTCACTTTCTCCTCGAAGATATTTTACCTGTGGTGGGCTGTTTCTAACAGCATAACTGGAAGTGGGAAACACTTGTGCTCTCTTCCTTTTTGCTGGCTCCTACATTCAAATTAAATGGTAAAGTAACAGCAGTGGACAGGGAAGCATTGGCAAAACACACCATGAGTTGACAACACTTCAGGTACAGCTAGGCTAGAAAGGTACTACAGCAGTGTCTGCATTGTCAGAAACCCACTCTTCCGCTCCCGTTTTTCAGATATGAATATTCATATGTTTAATTTGGTGGCAAAAGTCCTTTAGAGATTTATAAGTGTTTTAATGTCAATCCATAATTTAGAACAAACAACAATTTCCACTTTTCCTTTCTGGACCCTTTTCCCAACTAGAAGCCAGCATCCATTAGAGAAATTTTCAGCTGTTAGCATCAGCTGCTCTCAAACAACTTGCCTCCATAGTTCTCATCCACAGAACCAAAGAGCAGTGCCAGTTTCAACTCCTTCCATTGTCTACAAACAAAACTCCAACCACCACACACTGCTCTCCTCCAACATAGACCTCGAACATGGTACTGCACATGCTTTTAGAGACTTAGTGAACATAGTCTTTATACAGCTTGTGTTTGAAGTTGTTCCTCTCCACATTCTGCATCATAATCAGCCTTTTAGAAAACAAAATTTCACCTCCCATTAAATTAAGGCAACTCATTGTTTCCTCACACCACCCCTGCTCCCCCCAACCCTGGTGTGAGTTGTTTCTGGTTCCAGATATTGAGCTCTAATGGGAAGTCTCTAAAATCTCAGAGGAATAATGTAGGAAGATCGCCAGGAGCTATATTATTTAAGTCAAGGAAGGCAGCCTACTGTTATGGAAAAAAACAGTGTTTTCATTCTTATTATGCAATGGTAAATGATACTGCTGATTAAATTAATTTGACTATAACATTGCTTTGCATAACCACTTGGTGTGAAATAATGCAGGTTAATGATTTGTATCTGGCCTCAGTTAATCAAGTATTTTCTCTCTTTGAATTCATTGTATTGCAAAAGTTATGAATTTTTAAAATTAAATCATGATGATTTATGGGTTTTTTTAAAGTACATATTAAGCACTGCATCAACTTTTGCATAAATGAGGCATTAAATGCATTTATTTTATTTGTATTAGGGAATGTCACTGTCTGGGCCAGCATTTCTTGTCCACTCCTAATTTCTCATGAACTAAATGGCTTGCTAGGGCCATTTCAGAATGCAGTTAAGAGTTAACCACATTGCTGTGGACCTAGAGTCACATCTAGGTCAGACCAGGCAAGGGTGAGACATTTCCTCCTCCACAAGACATCTATGAATATTCATATGTTGAATTAGGTAGCAAAAGACCTTCAGAGATTTATAAGTGTTTTAATGTTAATCCATAATTTAAAACAAACAACAGTTTCCACTTTCCCTTTCTGAACCCTTTACCCAACCAGAAGCCTGCATCCACTGGAGAAAATTTCAGCTTAGTATCACTTGCTCTCAAACAACTTGCCTCCATAGCTCTCATCCAC
The DNA here is from genome assembly GCF_004010195.1 of Chiloscyllium plagiosum. NCBI lineage: Eukaryota > Metazoa > Chordata > Chondrichthyes > Orectolobiformes > Hemiscylliidae > Chiloscyllium > Chiloscyllium plagiosum. Next base: position 99,228,230 of record NC_057711.1, on the reverse strand, counting down.
AGTTGAGAGCTCCTTTCACTGTCTACAAACAAAACTCCAGCCTCCATACACTGCTCTCCTCCGACAGAGACCTCGAAAACGGTACCACACATGCTTTAAGAGACTTAGTGAACATAGACTTTATACAGCTTGTGTTTGAAGCTGCTCCTGTCCATATTCTGCATCATAATCAGCCTTTTAGAAAGTAACATTTCACCTCCCATTAAATTAAAGCAATCCATCGCCTCCTCGCACCATCCCTTCTCCCCCGACCCCGGTGTGAGTTGTTCCTGCTTTCAGATACTGAGCTGTCATGGTAAGTCTCTCAAATCTCAGAGGAATAATGCAGGAAGATCGCCAGGAGCTATATTATTTAAGTCAAGGAAGGCAATCCACTGTTATGGAAAAACACTGTTTTCATTCTTATTATGCGATGGTAAGTGATACTGCTGATTAAATTAATTTGACTGTAACATTGCTTTGCATAACCACTTGGTGTGAGAAAATGCAGGTTAATGATTTGTATCTCACCTGAACAAGGTTTTTACAATAAACAACAATGGTTGCTATTTTGTTAGCCTTTAATCCCATATTTTTATTCATTCAAAGTTCACCATCAGTCCTGGTTGGATTTGAACCCTTGCCTCAAGACCATCAGTTTGGGGCTTCTGCCCTATGTCATTACCATTACACTACCACTGCTCTGAAGCTTTTTGGAACCTAGAGTCCACTGAAACCTGAATAAGCAACTATGGAAATTGTAAATTTATTTTTAAAAATTGGAAAGCTATTCTAGTCTCATAAAACAGGCAACGTTAGCTATTTTACCACATCAATTATTGGAGGTTGTGCCCCATTATCTGAAGTGTGAATGTTTCAGAGGTGAGATTGTACTACAATTAAGAAAGCACACAAATTAAATAATATGGGTGGTTTCCATGGACAGAAATCTGCAGCTCAGCTCAGATAGCAAGTAGAAATTTGTAACATGCAACAACCAAACCTACCCAGCCTTGAAGCTATGCACATCCAGTTTCGGAAGAAACAGTTCTGGAGATGGGCGACTCACTCGCTCAGCAGACCTGTGCATCCATTAAAGCCAGCCAGCCTCTCAATTTGTCTGGCTGCGGAATGCAAAAGAGATTTCAAAAACCTGATCTCATCTTATCATCAAATTCAATAAGGCCCCCGAAGCTTCACCCATTAGATCTAGAAAGGACTACAGTGCAAAAAAAGACCCTTCAGTCTATTTCATCTGTGCCAGTCAAAAAACAAGCACCTACATATTCTAATCGTATTGTCCAACATTTGGCTATACCCTTGTATGTCTTGATATCACAAGTGCACAGCTAAATATTCTTTATATGTTCAGAGGATTTTGGCCTCTAACACTCTTATAGGCAGTGCCTTTCAGATTCACACCACCGTCTCCGTGAAAAAATGTTTTCTCACATCACTACTGAACCTCCTGCCCCTTACCTTAAATTTACGGGTCTGGTCATTGATCCCTTCATTGAAGGGAACTGTTTCTCTCCATTGTTCTGTCTATGATAGAATAGAATATCCTTTATTGTCACGTGTACTCAAGTACGGAAAAACAGGAGTACAGTAAACGTTTACAGTGTCGCCTCATATGGCACCATCTTAGGTAGAAAGTACCTAGGTACAGATCTTGGTTACAAAATGGAAAAAATAAATGAAGAAAGAAAGAAAGTAAGGAAAAGAATTTATATTACTCCTTGTTGTTCATAGTATAAGTTAGAAAAATGAGAATAAAGTTAATACGATAAGCATTCCAATCTTTCAACAGATCAATGCAGCGGCTTTCACATGTGGGTTGTTCAGGCTGGCAAGCCACTGACCGCCCGCCCTGGTCCTCAGTCCAACAACCGTTATGCTCTGCTCAGGCCCCCAGCCTGCAGCTCCACATAATTTTATATGTTTTAATTATGTTACCCCTTCTGTCTCCTCTATTTGAAGGAAAACAACACAAGTCTGTCTAACCTGTCTTCATTACTGAAAGTCTTCAACCCAGGCAATATCCTTTGCACCCTTTCCAGTGCATTCACATGCCTTCAACAATGTGGATTCTAAACCCACAATATTTATTTTTCATCCAGACAAAATAAGCAACTTCTTTTGATTCACACATGCTGTCTGACCTGGTTTGTATTTCTGGCATTTTTTGTACACATTCTAGACTTCCCCACTCTTCAACAACATCACAACACTTTTCCTGCAAATATCAGGGCTAATATGCACACTGCCAACAACCAGTATTTGTCAAAACAGTGCATCTGAACTTCTTTAGATTTTCTCCCTTTCCTTTGTGAAGTTGCTGACTCATATTTGAGCGCTGCTCAACAGAGCCTGCTGCCCTCTGATTTCTCCCTGAAATAGCTATTCTTCATGTGAGAGCCTGGACAGTCAGCACTGACAGGTTATTTAATCTGTGCGGTCTTCATCTGCCATTCACATATACATTTCACTACATCATGAGTCACTGAACAGTAATTGAGAATGGAAACCTTGAGTTATTTATCCCTTCCTCATCCCAGAAGTACCAAGGCCATTTATATAATTGAGAGCTGTTTCTGGTACAAGGGAGACTAAACCATTCACAGATATCTGAAATAGTTTAATTTTGAATATATTATACTTATCAAGGAAATATGACTTGCTGACATACTTTTATAACCTTTGAGCAGGTCTTGGCCATGCATTCATCTTCAGTTCTAAAATGAGATTTAAATTTTAATTTATGAGTGCTTCACATGGTTATTTTAGCTCTTTTCCATCTGCTGTTAAAACAGCTAAGTTAGGAACATCACAAAGTGGTCATGCTCTTACAGAAAAGCTCAGAAAGATTGCTAGCAAGCTGTTCTGTGACTCAAACACAGCACTCAAGGCCTTGTCAGCAGATCAGTTTACTCCTCAAAAGTGGTTTCTGCTACATGTGAAGAAACATTGATGTGAAATTATATCCAATTTGAAGTTGTAGGTTTGAGCACACCTCCACCAGGACAGAATGAAAAAGGCTAAATTTCTTCTTCCTTGAAAAAAGAATTGAAGGAAGATCTCACGTAAGCCTCAAAAATTATAACAGGCTAAGATAGACAAAGTGGGACAAACACCGATAATGGGAATAAATGGATCTTTTTTTCTGGGCAGCAGGTCATGATAAGTGGTGGACTTCAGGAATCCACAGATATTCACAAAATACCTACCAATTACTTGGATGAGGGAACCCAACACAATATTTTCAGGTTGGTAGCTGACACTAAGCTCAGTAGGTTAAGACTTTGAAGAGGATGAAAGGAAGGTTCAGGATAATCTAATCAAGTTGAGTGTGTGGGCAAACAGATGACAGATACAGTTTAACATGGACAAGTGACTTCAGTGTAAAAACATGAAAAACAAAGCATTACTTAAATGATGATATATTGGAAAGTGTGAATGTACAAAGGGATCTGGGTGTCCTGTACACCCATCAAAAAAAATAAACAGTTAGGTGCAGCAAGCATTAAGAAGGTAAATGTCCTTTATTACAAACAAATTTGAGTTTAGAAATAATAATGCCTTACTGCAGTTACAGGGCCTTGGTAAGATTACACATGGAGTATTTTGTGCTGTTTTGGTCTCTCTGCCGAAGAGAGAAATATTCCCTGTCGTAAAGAGAGTACAGCAATGATAATGGGAATGGCAGGACTGTCCAATGAGGGGAGACTAGGTTGACTGGGCCTGTATTCATTAGAGATGCAAAGAATAACAGGAGATCTAAGTTAAATGTACAAAATTCTAACAAGGCTGGACAGATGTTTCCCCTGGTTGAGGAGACTAGAAGCAAGGGACAGAGTTTTGTTTTATGAGGTAAACCATTTAAGACTGAAATGAGGAAACATTTAGTCACTTAGAAGATGATCAAACTGTGGAATTGTCTACCACGGAAAGCTGGGGATGCTGTATCATTGAGTATGGTCAAGAAAGATAAATAAAGCTTTGATGCCTTGTTGGCTTTGATGCCTTTAAAATCTAAAGATGTGGGGGGAAAAGCAGGAAAATGGCATTGAGAGAGAGGATCATCATGATCATATTGAATGGTGGAGAAAGAGGGCCAAATGGTCTCTTCTTGCTTCTAGTTTCAATGTGGTAAAATGCTACTAGCGTAGTAATCTAGAGACCCAGAATAATGGTGTAGAGACACGGGCTCAAAATCTACCATGAGAACTGAGGTAAGGGCATTTAGGATGAGCAACAAATGCTGACCCCGAAATAAACAACAAGCACAGAATGTTTCCACTTCCCATAAAATGGAACTTGCCAATATAAGATGATCATCAAGAATACTTCACCCAGAGACTGGTGAGAATGCTGGTAGTCTAAGAATTGAAGTAAATTTCTGACCAGAGAAACATGTGCCTGAACTCTTACTAACAAGCTTATAACCTTTGGTTTTAACAATAGAGGCAGTCAAATGTGCCTTAAGCATTGATGTGTTTGAATATATTCAGCTCCAGGTTCTCTGGGCCTCTACATTGCTTGCATTCCCAGTTGTGGAGTTTAAGTTGAAAAGGATGCTAAATGTGTTTAATTGTTTTATTAAGCCATTTTTCTAATCAACCTCTTACATATGTCTGGAGCAGGTGGGACATGAACTTCCCGGTCTAGGGGTATGGACACTACCACTGATCCAGGCATCTAATTAAGTCCTCAATATCAATGCAGACAAGGTGCCGACAATGTTTCTGTCACTTAGCAATATAGTCCTGTACGTCATGACGGACATGCTCACATTACCAGAACATTAAGTGATTAGGCTGACCTCGTTGTGTGCAACAAGATCATTAATGTGCCAGCTGCATTAACACACTCTGTGCTAACCATCCCAGTTCCCATATATATCAGCTTCATAAGTTATTGTCTTACCTTCTGCTAAATAAAACTATTGACTATGAAGCCATATCATTCATTACTTCTGTGTGCTTTCTTTCATTCTTCGTGTGACACAGTATCCGATTATCATCTACTACTAAATTATGTGGAAAAATTGAATGTCATCTTTCTTTTGCTATTTCTCAATCTGTGAATACTTTGTCATCACCATTTGCTAAAAAAACACAAACCCAGTAGCATGCTGTGATAATTAAAAGGAAGGAAATAACATACTATCCTGTTATGCTGTTAAATGTTTTAGACAAAAGACTGTCTTGCCAATCATCCAATTATCCTCTTTTATCACTACATGTTATAAGGAGACATCATATTATTATACTTACCATTTTTTGCTTTTCTTTTAATTATACTTCTTAACTTTTTGTTTAAAATATATTATAACATTACCAGGTCCCGTAAGGATTGCAGCTTTAAATCGTGTTCTGAGAAAGTTGAGCTTATATTTTCTTGAGTTTAAAAGAATGAGAGGTGATCTCATTTAAGCATACAACATTTCAAGTAGATGCAGGAAGGATGTTTGTCCAGAGTGGATCTTGAGAGAAGGAACATTGCATCAAAATCAGAGGTGGGCTGTTTAGGATTGAGATGAGGAGAAATTTCTTCATTAAGCAAATGGTATATCTTTGGTATTGTCCACCTGTGTGCTGTGGAAGCTCAGTGATGAGTGCATGAAGAACAGATGTTCATAGATTTGTACATGTTATAGGTAGCAAGAGATATGTGGATAGTGAGGGAAAATAGCATTGAGGTAGAAGAGCAGCATGATATCGTTGAATCGTGAAGCAGACTTAATGGGCCAAGTGGTCTATCCCTGCTCTTATTTACTATCCAACAGGTTTGTTTATGCGCTATTGTTGAGCATATTGGAGATGAGAACACAAGTTTTTGATCTCTTAAGGAATCATAGAATGTGGGGTTTAGGGGGTTATGCAAGTGTTTTTGAGGCAAAAGATCAATCCTTGCTGTATTGAATTGTGGCAGAAAAAAATCAACATTATATGGTGTACTCTATCCTTATTTCTCATGTGTCAAAAGCACAGCAGGTCAGGCAGTATCCAAGGAGCAGGAGAGTCAATGTTTCAGGCATAAGTCCTTCATCTGTAATGTGGAGGGGAAAGGGGGATGAGAGACAAATAGGGGGTGGAGGTGGAGCTGGCGGCAAAAGGGAAGGTGATAGGTGGATGCTCCTCAGATGCTGCCTGACCTGCTGTACTTTTCCAGCACAGTGCCACCCTTTTCGACTCTGACTCCCCAGCATCTTCAGTCCTCACTTTCTCCTTATTTCTCATGAGACCAATTTTTCAAAAAGCAATAAAATGTCCCTTTTATCAGAAACAGAATCTATTCATCATAAATTTGATTGGCAGCCGATGTGAAATAATTTGTAACACTTTGTAGAGTTAGATAAGTTTACCCATTGCTTTGAAGCTTTCAGTTATAATTGTTGAGGCCTAGCATTGTGTTGGAAAATTATTATGAGATGATGTGCTACGGTGATAGTTATTGACTTGGCAAACTTCTAGTCTAAGTTGGAGGAATGCTTCACTTCAGCAATCAAAGCTGAAACCATGCTGCTCATCCTTCACAAAGAATTCATCATCTCATTATTTTTTTCACTCAGTGACTGGTCAGCTCAATGTACATCAACACATATTGAGAAGCAATGAAATGCTTGAGTGTTTGAGACATAGAAAGTTATTTTTTCCTGTCAGTAAACTTTCAGGCTAAATTCCACCAATAAAAAAATTGTTACATTTCCTTAATAACCATTGTCAGCATCTGAAGGCACAGCAAGTGGAATATCTGGAGTCCTGGAAACATAACTACATTGTTCAATGTGCAATGAAACAAAGGAGAAACCTTCCTCTGGCATTACACACGCACAGCAGAAAACAAGATATTCAATCCTCTTCTTGTTGCCTTTGTTCCAACTTCTCCCTCAAGTACAAACATAGTGATTAAGAAGTAAAAACATAATTATGTTGCTCCAGTGGAGAAATTTTGTGGATGAACAGGATGTTTATTGTTTGAGTGTGCACCCAAAGGTTTGGAACAAAGAGGATAGTAAATGTTTTCTCTGAAGACACAATCAGTTCTGTAGCAAGAACACATTCAACTTAAAAAGAACCAAGGTTCAGGTGATGCTATTGGGATAAATAAAAGGCCATTTGCAAAGAATGACTGTCAGAGCTTGGCCAAGTGTCACCATCTAGCATATGGGACTTTGGAATTGAACTTCAAATAAAAATTTTGAAAAACAAACACAAACACAGTGACATGACTGCTTGAATACATTATTCAAGAGGAGGCAGAGACAATAGACCACACAATGGGTAAGAATCTATTCAGTTGTTGGATTTGTTACACCCCCTTGAACCTCTTGGTCAAGATATACAAATGAAATGGCACTTCCAATCAGAAGCTCCCAATATGTCTGAGGGTGACTCCACATGTCATGGAAAAACTAATTCTGAGAACTGTTGCATAACAGTGAAATGTAATCATCAGTTTGATGATGCAGATCAGCCAGAATGTTGCCTATCAAAACTCCCTCAAATGTTAATAAAGTACTCTAACCCCAGGGTGTGGGATTGTTGCAAGATAAAAACATGTGAGAAGTCAATATTTGCCATGGGTATCATTTTTCCAAAGTAAAAAAAAAGTCAGAGTGACAGAGGCAGCAACCTATGAGGTGACCATTGGTGGGATTGACCATCTGCACATTAGATTAGATTCCCTACAACATGGAAACAGGCCCTTTGGCCCAACAAGTCCACACCAACACCCCCCCAAGAGTAACCCATCCAGATCCATCCCCCTCTGAATGATGCACCTAACACTATGGGCAATTTAACATGGCCAAATCACCTGACATGCACATCTTTGGACTGTGGGAGGAAACCAGAGCACCTGGAGGAAACCCACGCAGACATGGGGAGAATGTGCAAACTCCACACAGATAGTCATCCAAGGCTAGAACCGAACCTGGGACACTATTGCTGTGAAGCAGCAGTGCTAAGTACTGAGCCACCGTGCCGCCATGTGGGAATGTAACCCTGAGTCATTAGCCTGAGGGCAGGGTACATTATCAGAGGTTACTGATGTTTGAAGGTTATCAGTGGGAAAAAAAAACAGCTAAAGTAATATCAAATACACTGAGTTGTGAGCCTTGACCATTTTTTCCAAATAGTTGGGTTCTTGTTGGACTGTAGAGTTAAGAATAGAAGAGTAGAGTTTCAGGATCATGTACCTTCAGAGGATTAACATAGCACAGAGAAACACTGAAAAAACAAGTGTTCTGTCCAAACCAGAGACCTCAATCAGAATTTTATTCACTTGAATTAGTTAAGAGCTAATTTGAGTGGAATTCCCAAAAAGATTGAGCAGTTTTCAACATAAGCATGTAGATAAAGATGTAATAAAATTGTTGTCCTAGAATCATGCTTCAGTATCCATTTATTCTATTTACAAAGATAACTAATCTTTTGATATTTTCTGACTGAAGCTCTCTTCAAATAACAGTTCCAGACCAGAGACTTGTTGCTTGGCACAATTAAGAAAAATAATTCACAGACATGCGCAGATGCCCAACATGATTTAAAAAGAGCATTAAAACGCTAGCAGTTATTGAGAAGTGAGTAACATCAGATGAAAAAATTCAGGAGGAGCATGCAGTTGGGTTTGAAGGAAGTTTAAACAATGAGTGTGAAGCCGAGATATCCATGAATTTTAGAGCAAATGGAGCACAAGCAGCTGGCATCAAAGAAACACATGCACCTACATACATCTCTTAAGTTTTTAATGCTCTTCGAAATATTTTGTATAATCTCTGATAGCTTTCCTCAATATTGCTGCTCATACATATTGTTCACAGGCATCAGACTTACAATGAGAAGTCAGCTCATCCAGGGATTCAAGAATTACGGGAAGAAAGCAGGGGAATGGGGAAGAAAAACATATCAGCCCAAATTGAATGGTGTTGATGGCCCGAGCTAGTCTTCTTTATCTTATGATTTTATAGTAGGTAACTCATCTCTTGATGTCCTGAAGCTTCTCTACTCTCTGGAATGCACAAGTCCCTTTTCTGAAAAAAAAAATACACTGTGCTTCCCTGAATGATTACAGCTCAAAGTAAATGGAAGAAACTTGAAGCTATCCAAGCTGTGATTGGCAGCCAACCACCAAATGATATAACATTACTTTGACAATTTGTGCACTGCAACTATAGTGCAGAAATGCAATAAAGTTTCTTCAATAGTACATTCTAAATTCATTAGCCTCATCACTTTGAAAGACAATAATTGCAAGTGTAGGAGTAACATCAATTTAAGTTTCCCTTCAAGTAACATGCCACCTTGATTTTCACATATAATCCTTCATCACTGTTGCATCAAAATATCATAAACTCCCAATCTAGCAGTATCGGTCACTTAATGGATTAGAGCAATTTAAGACGATGACTCACCATCACCTTTTCTAAGACATTTGGAATAAACAATAAATGTCCACATATTTCATTTATGGCTTTGCTATGACAGCAAATAAAAGTTACAGAAAGCTACATAGATGCTTTAAAAAAGAGAGAGGCTCTGGAACTTTATAAATACTCAATGCAATCGGCAGCTGTCTACAACATCAATAAAAGCACCACAGCAGCACCTTTTGATTCCTTCCACAGCATCTTTCAAACCCATAACTCAGAAGGATAAGGGTAGCAGATGAATGGGAATACCACTATTCCCTTTCAAGTCATTCACGTTCCTGACTATGAACAATATTGCTGTTCTCACTGCTGCTGAGTCAAAATCCTGGAGCTTCCCTTTACCCAACCATTCTAACATCAATCAAGTGTACCTACACTCTCAAAGATTGTAGCAGTTCAAGAAGTAAGCTCATTTCTTAAGGACAATTGGGGCTGGCAGTAAATGTTGACCTGACCAGTGACACCCACATTCCCTGATTGAGTAAAACCAAAGCCTCTTTCCTTTTTAGGGATCAGTGGCTACTTCTGCAAGCAGACTAATATCCTATGTAATCTGAGGGTGTTTGACTGTAAAGGTTCATTATTCCACTGGAGTGATCTGTTTCGCTAGATTAAACAACAGCTGACACAATGAAAGTTAATGTTTTTCAAAAAGCACCAATTACTGGGCACATCTTGATTATCGACAAAAGCCACAAAAAAAAAGGTTTAAATCTGGTACTTTGATGCATGACAACAAAAACTACAAAAGTGCAGATTCCCCACAATACAGTTAACATTGTCATCCCACTGAGAATGTCTGTCCAGGTGATTACCCTTAAGAAGAATAAATTCTGATTTTGTTAAAGCATCTTGGTTCATCGAATCTGACAAGTTATGTTTATTTCAAATCTACCACAAATTTATTGTACAATTCATAATCTCTTGAGGGTGACAGCTTTTGAAAAAATATCTCTCCAGCCATTTAGAAATTTGATTTGATATTGTAGGTGTTGATCCTTGCACAACTGTATTTTTTCATGTCCAACAATGATCTTGGACAACTTTCTATTTAATGTAAGTCAATATTGGAATTAAACCACATATTTTTGCAGCAGCAGCAGCAGGAGCATTGAGAGTGAGGACCGGGGGGTGGCCGCCAGAAAGGTAAATTCCTCCTTTGAAAACTTACCTCATGGGATTAGTGGCCTCCATTTTTGCAACAGCAGTGAAAGCAGTGAGAGCGAGGACCAGGGGGCTGCTGTGAAGGTAAACTAATTCTTCAGTAACTTATCTCATGAATAGGCAGAGCGCATGCTGAGAAGAAGAGGAAATGGGACTGCTGAGTAAGTGAGGTGATATTTGGTTGGTTGCTTTACCCTAAACACTACTTAGGTGGTATTTACCACCCATTGTCCACCTCTTACCAAAAAAAACGTTTTATGCACCAATTACTAGTTTTTTCAATAGTTTCTTTGGGAATTCAGAAGAGTGGGAATGGACATTAGGGCAGTTGCATGCCCCTCTTGTAGGATGTGGAAGGCAAGGGACCATCGCCAGACCACAACAACATGATGGTTGGAGGAAGAGTGCCTCATCTTCCGCCTAGGAACCCTCCAACCACAAGCGATGAACTCGGATTTCACCAGTTTCCTCATTTCCCCTCCCCCCACCTTGTCTCAGTCAAATCCATCGAACTCAGCACCGCCTTCCTAACCTGCAATCTTCTTCCTGACCTCTCCGCCCCCACCCCAGTCTGACCTATCACCCTCACCTTGACCTCTTTCCACCTATCACATTTCCGACGCCACTCCCCCAAGTCCCTCCTCCCTACCTTTTATCTTAGCCTGCTGGACAAACTGTCCTCATTCCAGAAGAAGGGCTTATGCCCGAAACGTCAATTCTCCTGTTCCCTGGATGCTGCCTGACCTGCTGCGCTTTTCCAGCAACACATTTTCAGCTCACCACTAGTGTCCCCACTGACTTCATCTGCGGGAGGTCCACGCAACTCCAGCTCCTCAGAAACTGTGTTAGAGAGTTGGAGGTGGATGAACTTCGGATCATGAGGGAGGCAGAGGGGGTTATAGAGAGGAGTTGCAGGGTTGTTGTCACACCTCAGGTACAGGAAAAAGGTAGATGGGCTACAGTCATGGGGATAGAAAGGGAATAGGCAGACAGTGCAGGATCCTCTGTGGCTGTTCCCTTCAATAATATGTATACCATTTTGGACACTGTTGTGGGGAATGAGCTACCAGGGGAAAGCCATAGCTGCCAGATCTCTGGCACTGAGCTTAGCTCTGTGGCTCAGAAGGGAAGGGGGAGAATAGAAAAGTGCTAGTGGTAGGAGACTCAATAGCTAGAGGAAGGACAAGAGATTCTATGGTTGCGAACGGGACTCCCAGAATGTATGTTGCCTCCCAGGTGCCAGGGTCTAGGATGTCTCTGATTGAGTCTACAAGATTTTGAAGGGGGCGGGTGATTAGCCAGAAGTCATGGTGCACATTGGCACCAATGACATAGCTAGGAAAAGGAATGACATCAGGGAGTTATGTTGGGAGGTAAAAAGCAGGATGACCAAAGTAGTAATCTCAGGGTTATGACCGCTGCCATGTACTATTGAGGCAAAGAACAGGGAGTGAGTGCAGCTAAACACATGGTTACAGGGCCAGTGCAGGAGAGAGGGCTTCAGATCATTGGGGTACCTTCTGGGGAAGGTAGGATCTATACATGAAGGACGGGTTGCACTTAAACTGGAGGGGCACCAGCGTCCTGGGTGGGAGATTTACAAGAGCACTTCGGAAGGGTTTAAGCTAGTTTGGTACGGGGATGGGAACCAAAACTCCAGAGCAGAGGAGATTGTAGTTGTTGAATAGGCAGAAGTAGAATGCAGAGAGTCTGTCAGGAAGGATACACAGTTGATAGGGTAAAGGGATGAGTTAAAGTGTGTCTGTTTCAATGCAAGAAGTGAGAGGAACAAAAGTGATGAACTTAGAGTATGGATCAGTGCTTGGAACTCTGATGTTGCGGCTATAATGGAGACATGGATTTCACAGCGGCAAGAATATTTGCTGGATATTCCAGGATTCAGACATTTTAAAAAGAACCGGTTGGGGTGGGTGGGAGGGGCGGGTGGTGGGCAGGGTGGTAAAAGAGAAGTGGGAATAGCATTATTGGGGGGTGGTGGCAGGGTGGTAAAAGAGAAGTGGGAATAGCATTATTAATTAGTGAGTACATCACAGCTGCAGAACAGGAGGTTGTTGTGGAGGGTTTGTCTACTACATCAGTATGAGTCGAATTCAGTAACAGGTAAAGAGCAGTCACTTTGTTGGGTGTTTTCTATAGACCCCCAATAGCAACAGAGAGAAGGAAGAGCAGATTGGACAGCAGATCTTGGAAAGGGGAAGATGTAAAGAGTTGTTGCTATGGGTGACTTCAACTTCAACTTCCCCAATATTCCAGGTAGTCTGGATGAAGCCGATTTTGTCAGGTGTGTCCAGGAAGAATTCCTGACTCAATATGTAGATAGGCTGACTAGGGGGCTAGCCATATTGAATTTGGTTCTGGATCAGTGGTGCTGGAAGAGCACAGCAGTTCAGGCAGCATTCAACGAGCAGCGAAATCGACGTTTCGGGCAAAAGCCCTTCATCAGGAATAAAGGCAGTGAGCCTGAAGCGTGGAGAGATAAGCTAGAGTGGCGGTGAAGGAGGCCCAGGACCTCCATGTCCTCGGCAGAGTGGGAGGGGGAAATGTTGGGCCACGGGGCGGTGTGGTTGATTGGTGCGGGTGTCTCGGAGATGTTCCCTGAAGCGCTCTGCTAGGAGGCGCCCAGTCTCCCCAGTGTAGAGGAGACCGCATCGGGAGCATATTTGGTGCTAGGCAACGATCCAGGCCAGGTATTAGATCTCTCGGTAAGACGGCATTTCGGTGACAGAGACCACAAGTGCCTCACCTTTACCATAGCCATGGAGAGGGATAGGAACATACAGTATGGAATGGTACTTCATTGCAGAAGGGGAAATTATACTGCTATTAGGTAAGAACTGTGGAGTATAAATTGGGAACAATTATTCTAAAGGAAATGCACAACAAAAATGTGGAAGCTGTTTATGGAGTACTTGTTGCGAGTGTTGGATAACTTTCTCTCACTGAGACAGACAAAGAATGGTAAGGTGAAGGAGCCTTGGATGACAAGAGAAGAGGAGCTTCTTGTCAAGAGAAAAAGGACGTTTATTTAAGGTTGAAGAAGCAAGGATCTAGCACAGCTTTAGAGGATTACAGGGTAGCTGGGAAAGAACCCAGAAATGGATTGAGGAGAGCTAAGAAGAGGCATGAGAAAGCCTTGGCGGGAAGGATTAGGGAAAACCCACTTCTCCACTTATATGAGGAATAAGGGAATGACTAGAGAGAGAGAAGGGCCAATCAGGGATAATGGAGGGAACTTGTGCCTGGAGTCTGAAGAGGTAGGGGAGGCCCTAAATGAGTTTTTTGCTTCAGTATTCACTAGTGAGAGGGACTATGTTGATAGTGAGAACATCATGGACCAGGGGTCAAAAGCTTGAACAGATTGATAACAAGTCGATGTGCTGGAAATTCTGGGAAGCATTAAGATAAATAAGTCCCCACGGCCAGACCAGATTAATCCAAGGTTACTACGAGAAACGAGGAATTAGTTTGCTGCACCTCTGGCGATGAACTTTACATCCTCACTCTCCATGGGATTAGTACCAGATGATTGGAGGGAGAAAAATATTGTTCTTCTGAAAATGAATCTTCCAGCTCAGGGAGAAAATCTACATCCAGAATGTTGCTCTTCTGTTCAAAAAAGGAAATAGGGAAATCCCTGAGAATTACAGACCAGTCAGTCTTACATCTGTGGTAAGCAAGTTACTGGAAAGGATTCTGAGAGATAGCAATTATGACTATTTGGATAGACATAGTTTGATTAAAAATAGTCAGCGTAGCTTTGTAAAGAGCTGGTCATGCCTCACAAGTCTTATTGAGTTCTTTCAGGCTATGATGAGACAAGTTGACAAACGACCGTCAGTCGATGTGGTGTGTATGGATTTCAGTAAGGCACTTGATATGTTTCCCATGGTAGACGTATTCAGAAAGTTAGGAAGTATGAGATACAGGTAAATTTGGCTGTCTGGATACAGAATTAGCTGGCTAAAATAAGACAGCGTTTGATAGTGGATGGAAGGTATTCCGTCTGGAGGTCAGTGGCCAGTGGTATCCCGCAGGGATCTGTTCTTAGGCCTCTGCTCTTTGTAATTGTTATAAATAACTTGGATGAAGAAGCGGAAGGGTGGGTTAGTATGTTTGCTGATCACACAAAGGTCAGTGGTGTTGTAGATAGTGTCAAAGGCTATTGCAGGCTACAACAAGACATTGACAGGATGCAGAGCTGGGCTGAGAAGTGACAAATGGAATTAAACCTGGCTAAATGTGAAGTGATTCATTTTGGAAGGTCAAATTTGAATGCTGAATACTGGGTTAAAGACAGGATTCTTGGCAGCGTGGAGGAACAGCGTGGATCTTGGGATCCACATACATAGATCCTTCAAAGTTGACACCCAAGTTGACAGGGTTGTTAAAAAAGCATTTGGTGTTATGGCGTTCATTAGCAGGGGGATTGAGTTTAAGAGCTGCAAGGTTTTGCTGTAGCTCTATAAAACTCTGGTTAGACCACACTTCGAAGATTGTGTCCATTTCTGATTGCCTCATTATAGGAAGAATGTCGATGCTTTAGAGAGTGTGCAGAGGAGATTTACAGGATGCTGCCTGGATTGAAGGGCTTGTCTTATGAAGAGAGGTTGAGTGAGCTAGGGCTTATTACACTGGAGAGAAGAAGGAAGAGACATGACTTGATAGAGGTGAACAAGCTAATGAGAGGCAGAGATAGAGTAGATATCCAAAGACTTTTCCCCAGGGCAGAAATGGCAGTCATGAGGGGTCATAAATTTTAAGGTGATTGGAGGACAGTATAGGGCATATGTCAGAGGTAGGTTCTTTACGCATAGAGTGGTGGGTTCGTGAAATGTACTGCCTGCGGTGGTAGTAGAGTCAGAGACATTAGGGACATTTCAGCATCTGCTGGATAAGCACACAGACGGCAGTAAATTGAGTGGAGTGTCGGTTAGGTTGATAAATGCTCGGCACAAATCGTGGACTGAAGGGCTTGTACTGTACTGTTCTTTGTTCGAACATTATGAATATTTCTAAAACAATGGAGATAGACTGAAGAAAATTAATCTTCATTTGCTGAGAGGCTGCTGGAGAGAGGAAAACTTTGCAAGATATCTATTTTCAAAACTGAAACATGGATCAAACTGATTATTTAGGTCAAAGCAATCAATCACTAACTGCGTCAACAAACAAATCTTATCCAAAATTAAGTCAAAGAACTAAAAATAGTGTCTTTGTTATACAAATGTTTTTCTCACATGCAAGTGGATGGAGAAGTGAAATCACAAATTACAGACAGATAATCAGAAGTTCATCTGTATCGGTAGGTTTTTGAGATAGGTGCGCAACAGAGGCATTAATGAAGGGAAAAGAAGAGGGAAAAGTATATTTCAGAGATGACAATTCGCTTTATGCTGGATACAATCTTGAATGTTCAGATAAAGGGAACAGAGTGTTGGGTGGATATGGCTATGGGTTGGTTTATAAATAAGAAAGAAGAGTGTGGTGCTGGAAAAGCACAGCCAGTCAGGCAGCATCTGAGGAGCAGGAGAGTCGGTATTTCTGACATAAGCCCTTCATCAGTCCTCACTTTCTCCTTATAAGTAAAAATAGGGAGGTTTACCTATTGAAGGATGGAGTCATTGATGCTTGATGCAACCGCAGTATATGACCAAATGAGTTTTCAGCTTAGTATAGAACTCAGGAAACCTGGGACAACATAAGTAAAATTAAGTCTGTAGACAACATAAGTAAAATTGAGTGGCAATGAAATAATGATGGGCAATCCAATTCTCCAATTTCCAAATATTTTGCCAGTTGATAATCCTATATCTCTGTTCTCTGTTACTGACCAGGCAAACAAAATAATATCTATCTGAAATCATATCATTTTGTAGCATTTAAAAAGTACGACAACCAAGGCAAAGGCAGCAGGTATATGGGAACACCACCATCTACAAGTCTCCCTCCAAGTCTCTCACCATCTTGATTTGGAAATTTATCGTAGTTCTTCCACCATCGCTGGGTCAAAATTCTGGAATCCCTGCCCTAAGGGCATCGTGGGTCAACCTTCAGCTTTTCGACTGTAGCAGTTCAAGAAGGCAGCTCAGCACCACAAGGGCAACTATGATGGGGCAATAAATGCTAGCCATTCAGGAACGCCTACATCCCATAAGTGAATATCAAAAAAAACCAAATCTCTGACTGTTGTCCATCCCACTTCAGAATACTCTGCAGCTGTTCAGTGATATTCTTCACTCTGGCACTGGGAAGCAACTCATTTTCCTGAAGTCACCTCTGTAGTTGCAGAAATGTCTTTTTGTATCCTCACTTTTGAGTCTCCTTACATAATTGATCTCCCTCTCTTTCTCCTCCGCCCTCCATGTGTGCAGAGTTCTGACTGCATCACTCTAACCAAGAAAGAACAACATTTCTTGAATGAGATGCATTCTGAGGTTTTTTTCCTGAGTACCTGCCCGCTTCAGTTCTTCTGAATGATCGTTACCCATTCCCTCTACTATACTTCCTTTAGCGGTGGGGTGACCATTTCTAAAAACATGGCGAAAGTGAGTACTGCAAATGCTGGAGATCAGAGTCAAGAGTGTAGTGCTAGAAAAGCACAGCAGGTTACGCAGCATCCGAGAAGCTGGAAAATGAAGGGCTTTTGCCTGAAACATTGATTTTCCTGCTTCTCTGATGCTGCCTGACCTGCTGTGCTTTTCCAGCACCACACTCTTGATTTCTAAAAACGCATTCTCCCATAATTCTCAGTCTCATTGATACTTTGCTGTGCCTCTCGTTGATGTGCAAACTCTGACACCAAGAAAAAATTTTAATTAATTTTTAATTAATCCCTCAAAACAGTCAGGGGTCAATTGCTGCTCACAGTTAGTTGGACAAGGAGACAGTGTGTGTTTGTAATTGTGTATTTGTGTGTGAGTGAGAGTGAGATGAAACAGAGGAGTGAGGGAGAGAGATAGAAAGAGAGAAAAAGGACGAGAGAGAGAGAGGCAGGAAAACAGCAATGGAGAGAGGGAGCAGAGAGAGCACGAAAGGGGACAGAGAGAGAGAATGCAAGTGGGGGGATAGGTGGAAGAGCATGAAAAAGGCAGACTCTATGTGAGGCAGAGTTGCTGTTAGCTGTGGTGATAAAGGCAAGTGAACTATTGGTTTTATGTAGTAAGCCTTAGGGTGGTCCAACAGCAGTTTAATAGCTCGGTGAAGTCCAAGGATCTACAAAGGGTTTGAAGGATACTGGAACACAATCAGTCATCCACTACACCTGAGACTGGGATTGAAAAGCTTAAAAACAGTATTGATCTGATGCAATGGAACAAAATTGAAGCACAGAGAAATGTTCCAGGAGCAGGTTTGGCTTCTAAAGAAAGCTGTCAGTGAGAAGTGATAGTAGTGTATGTGAGTGAGTGCTGGAATGCAGTAACTGGGAGCAAGGTGGGGCATAGGCCCAATTCAGAAGGATTCTTGACCTGAACAGGAACAATCATTGACACAACATTTTTGAGAAACCTACTTTCAGCTGTATTAATCAAACTTCAACAAGTTACCACTCTTAAATAGATCAAGGAATACTTTTAAAATAACTAAAAACTCCAAAACAAGTTCAATTTGCAAGATCAAACTTATTCAAAACACTTGGCTTCAGGTTTTCTTTGCAAACTTGAACTGGATTATTGTTCCATAACCTCTCTGCCACTTCACCCAAGAGACCATTCCTACTGCATGAGTCCAAGCAAGAAATGACACTTCCTGCCCAGAAGGCCATCATTGCTGACATGAACTGATATTTTAAAGTTTCAGCTCACTTTTTCATTTAAACCAGGGGTTGAGGGACTACTGCAGTCATCCAACTAACATCCCTATCATCAACCAGTTCAAAACAAACAACTGAATTGTGATTAAAAGGGGTTTCCTGATGTGTCTGGATTATTTACACATTTGGCACAACACTTAGCAACTAAACAAATGAACAAACACATTATTTTGTCAATTTCTCATGTGAGTTGTACAATATGCATCTGTGCATGCAGCTACTAAATTACAGGGTGACAGATTTTGACAACTATATTTTCTTGTGATAATTGGCAATATAATGTTATGATTCTTAACCAGGCCACCAAATTTATGTTACTGTTTGGCTCAGAACCAGCCACTTTTTTTTTTAAGTGAGACATCCACAGGACTGTCTCAGAGAATGAATGCAAGGTTTCGAACAAACAACAGTAATTTTTATTGGACAATGTCAGAACAGTCATACAAGGTATAGTACATGTGCCGCATAGCACACGTCGAAGAGCAAATGCAATCAAATAAGATCCCATGAATTTCTAAGGCACAATATCATAAGTCTACATGGCAATCTGCATCTGTAACTCACCTCCCAAACTATACAAGTAAATGCCTCGTGAGGAACTGAGTCCCAGATCTCTTCAGTTGCAACCCTGTTGAGGTTCCATTTCCCAAACATTAGACCCAGTGTCTCTGGAATCTTAAACCCTCTCCCAATACCATTCTTCCTTCTAGCTTATTTTATCTTCTGAAATCTGGACTCATTTCAATTGGCACTGAGCGTAATCCAGATTATTATTTTTGAGATTTTGCGTGACAATTTTCTATCTAGCTCCCTAAGTTCTGACTGCAGGACCAACATTCCTTTCCCTCCCTACTTCATGGACCCAAACATAGACCACTTGCCTCTGATTGATCAGTTTCTATCAGAAGCATGTACTACAGCCATATTATGACCTGTTTGACCCCGGCACCAATAAGGCAAAATAACATCCAGGAAATGTCTATCTGTTCTCACAAGTAAAGAATTCCTGGTCAGTACTGCTTTTCCACACTTTTTCCTTCACTTCTGTCCATCTGAGGCACTGATGGTGCAAGAGACTTGGCTCTTGCTGCAGTCTTTTGCAGTTGACTCCCACATTTTGATTTAAATTCTAACCAGTCCTTATGAGTGTGCAACAAAAATCTGTGCTGAAATCTTTTTAGTTTCAGCAATACTCAACTTCTATTGTTGCAACCGAATAAACAAGAGCATGTGGGGGGAGGGATGGTAGAAGAGATCACTGGAAGAACCAAACCATACAGTATTGTACTAGAATCCTCGGTTAAAAGACTGTTGATAATTTCCTCAAAGCAGCAAGTCATTGCTCACAGCAAGTGAAAAATCTTCACTTTTAAACTGCACAGATGAATTATTATTAAACTAATTTGTGATCAAAATCAATGACTGAAGGAGGGTTTTATTTATGAGATCAAAAACATCACGAAGCCAAGAATTTGCTCTCGTATTAAGATTAACTGAATATTTGAATAATTGTTCTTCAGTTATTCCAACACACATTTGGAAAGGCAAGAACTGATTAAGGATAGTCAGCACGGCTTTGTGCATGGGAAAACATGTCTCATGAACTTGATTGAGTTTTTTGAAGAAGGATCAAAGAGGATTGATGTGGGCAGAGCCGTGGACGTGATCTATATGGACTTCAGTAAGGCATTCAACAAAGTTCCCCATGGGAGACTGATTAGCAAGGTTAGATCTCACAGAATACAGGAGGAACTAGCCATTTGGATACAGAACTGGCTCAAAGACAGAGGGTGGTGGTGGGGTTTGTTATTTAGACTGGAAGCCTGTGACTATTGGCGTGCCACAAGGATCGATGCTGGGTCCACTGATTTTTGTCATTTATATAAATTATTTAGATGTTACCATAGGAGGTATAATTAGTAAATTTGCAGATGATATCAAAATTGGAGGTGTAGGGGACAGCGAAGAAGGTTACCTCAGAGGACAACAGGATCGTGATCAGATGGGTTAATGGGCTGAGGAGTGGCAGGTGTAGTTTAATTTAGATAAATGCGAGGTGCTGCATTTTGGAAAAGCAAATCAGAGCAGGACTTATACACTTAATGGGAAGGTCTTGTGGAGTGTTGCTGAACAAAGAGACCTTTGAATGCAGGTTCATAGTTCCTTGGCTGGAAGGCTTTGGTGGGGGTCAGGGTTGGGAAGGCATAGAGGGGACCAGGGTTAAAAAACAGGGTAAGACATTTGAATAGGAAAAGTTGGAGACCTTTTGGGAGAGGGGTGTTGCCTCTAATAGGTACAGTGGCACAGGAGGTTGACACGTCATTGTCTGTAATCAGCTCATACAGTTAAAGCTGTCAAAGCTGACTTTTTTATATGGAACTCTCCCTGCTATGGATAAAATAACAGCAAAAGCATCTGACACTCTTAGGAGCCGACTC
This sequence comes from Chiloscyllium plagiosum, assembly GCF_004010195.1. Lineage (NCBI taxonomy): Eukaryota > Metazoa > Chordata > Chondrichthyes > Orectolobiformes > Hemiscylliidae > Chiloscyllium > Chiloscyllium plagiosum. The sequence goes on along the minus strand of NC_057711.1, from coordinate 99,207,382 downwards.
AGAGCTCAACAGCGTGGGATAGCTAATGCCTCCACCATCCTGAATAAACTGTCAGACAGGGATATGGTTGGCAGCAAACAGGCCACCTTCTTGACTTTCCAAAGCCTCCTATCTTCAAACCCATTGGTGAGGGATAGTAAAATCTAGCCCAGAACAAGCCACCCACCCCGCCCCCCTCCCTCCCCTTATCCCCAGCTTCTGATAATCCTTGACCTCAGGCACAATTGGTTGGAGACTCATGCTTTTCAATTTCCACCTGACTGATTCTAGCATGATGCAAGGCTTGATGTTTTCTAAGTACTCAGACAAGAGCCAGACTTGAATGTAAAATGCCAACATGTGCTCTATCCAGATCTCTTGAAAGAAAAACATGGAAAGTAAGCATATGGGTACAGCAAGTGGTGAAAACAACAAGAAAATTTGTTAGCAAGAGAATTTGAGTACAGGAGCAAGAATTCTTGCTGCAATTGTACAGCCCTTGATGATACTGCATCTAAAATATTTAGGAGAAAGTGAGGACTGGGCTTAAGCCCAAAACATTGACTCTCTGGCTCCTTGGATGCTGCCTGACCTGCTGTGCTTTTCCAGCATCACACTTTTCCACTATTGCACCTAGGATATTGTTTGCAGTTTTGATCTCTCACCTGAGGAAGGATGTTCTTGCTATGGAGAGTTAGCAAAAAAGATTTAGCAGACTGATTCCTGAGAAGGTAGGACAAACATATGAAGAAAGACTGGATCAAATAGGACTGTATTCACCTGAGTGTGGAGAAATAAGGGGGGGTTCTTTTAAAAAACAATAACATTTAAACAGAATTATACAGGATAAATACAGGCAGGATATTCCTAATAAATCTCAGGAGTCAAGAGCCAGATTGCCATAGTGTAAGGATACAAGTTATGCCATTTAGGATGAGGAGATGAGAAAAGGTTTTGAGATGAGGAGAATGTTTTCACCAAAAGACTGAAATTCTCTGCCACGTAAAGTGGTTGAGTCTAAACATAAATGTTTTCAAGGAGGAATTTGAAGTAGTTCTTAGGTCAAATAAGATCAAAGGGTGTGGGGAGAAACCAGGAAGAGGGGACTGAGTTGGATGATCAACCATGAGTTGAAACTTTATTGCTGGAACAGCACAGCAGGTCAGGCAGCATCCAGGGAACAGGAGATTCGACGTTTCGGGCACAGGCCCTTCTTCAGGAATGAGCAGAGAGTGTTCAGCAGGAGAAGATAAAAGGTAGGGAGGAGGGACTTGGAGGAGGGGCGTTGGAAATCTGATAGGTGGAAAGAGGTTAAGGTGAGGGTGATAGGTCAGAGTAGGATGGAGGCGGAGAGGTCAAGAAGAAGACTGCAGGTCAGGAAGGCGGCGCCGGGCTGGAAGGATCCGGCTGAGACAAGGTGGGGGGAGGGGGGATGAAGAAACTGGTGAAGTCCAAGTTCATCCCCTGCGGTTGGAGGGCTCCCAGTCGGAAGATAAGACGCTCCTCCTCCGACCGTCGCGTTGTTGTGGTTTGGCGGTGGATGAGTCCAATGACCTGCATATCCTCGGTGGAGTGGGAGGGGGAGTTGAAATGCTGTGCTACAGGGTGGTTGGGTTGATTCGTCCGGGTGGCCCAGGGGGGTGTGGATCTGACAAGGGGGTCGCGGGGGGAGTGGTCTCTACGGAAAGCTGATAGGGGTGGGGAGGGAAATATATCCTTGGTGCTGGGGTCTGTTTGGAGGTGGCGGAAGTGACGGCGGGTGATGCGCTGTACATGGAGATTGGTGGGGTGGTAGGTGAGGACCAGTGGGGTTCTGTCCTGATGGCTGTTGGAGGGGCGGGGCTCAAGGGCGGGGGAGCGGGAAGTGGAGGAGATGCGGTGAGGGCACCGTCGACCACGTCGGGGGGGGTAATTGCGGTCCTTGAAGAAGGAGGCCATCTGTGTTGTATGTATTTTGAACTGGTCCTCCTGGGAGCAGATGCGGCGGAGACGAAGGAATTGGGAGAATGGGATGGCGTTTTTACAGGGGGCAGGATGGGAGGAGGTGTAGTCCAGGTAGCTGTGGGAGTCGGTTGGTTTGTAGTAGATGTCCGTGTTGATTCGGTCGTCTGAGATAGAAACAGAAAGGTCTAGGAAGGGGAGGGAGGAGTCCGAGACTGTCCAGGTGAATTTGAGGTCGGGGTGGAAGGTGTTAGTGTAGTGGATGAACTGTTCAACCTCCTCGTGGGAGCACGAGGTAGCGCCGATACAGTCATCAATGTAGCGAAGGAAAAGATGGGGGGTGGGGCCAGTGTAGTTGCGGAAGATGGATTGTTCCACATACCCTACGAAGAGGCAGGCATAGCTGGGGCATAGCTGATCAACCATGATAATATGGTGGAGAGGCAAGAAAGGGCTGAATGGCCTACTCTTATTTTTGATAATTCTATGTTTCTTGAATGATTGGTCACTGAATCATTGTTCAAAGGACCACTTTCTCTGATAAGAAAATAGAGAAAAGAAGTGAATAGAAAGAGTGGAAAATGTCAATGAAAAAGGGAAAGAGAGAATATAAAGAAAGGAGAAAAAGAGGATTAAACTTGTTAAAAAGAGAAGGTGGAAAGAAAAACAAGTGATCATAGAAGAGCAATTAAAAATAAATGGAAAATAAAGGTTAAAGAAACTGAAGGGAGCAAGCACAAAAGCGAACAAATATTGAAGTGATATAAGGACATATAAATGGGAAAGATATAAAATTACATCACAGAAACAGGTACTGGTCTCAACAAGTATTTATCCTCCAAATTCCTTGCACCTGACAACTTATGTCTCTTCAGTCACTTGTATCAGCAATTATTGAGTAGTGATGCATTCTATCCAACTCCAACAGTTCATTCAGCAGTATCATGACCATCTCCTGAAGAATTTGCTTCAATGGTGACATTGGTGATGAGAACTGTAGGTAAGAACACTGTGCTCTTTGATCCTCCAGTATCAAATTCACATCATAGATAGTGTGAAAATAATCTGGATCCGGTGCAATGACAGTAGAGGCAGATGGAAAGATGGAGGATATGTCTAATCACATCCATTGAACCATGGTCATTACACTATGTGGAAAAAAATAATACTTCCATGGATGTATTAATGCACACACACACACTTTCTCACACTCACAACCCCCACCCCAGACAGACACACACACAGACAAAGACCCACATACACACATATATATTGTGTGTGGTGAATTTCTTTTGGTACAAAGTTACATTACACTTTGCTCAAAAACCACATAGATTCATGTCGAACTCTGAGCTCAAAAACTGCATGAATTTATGTAAAACTCTGTTATTTCACATTTTAGATTGGAATCAGATCAATTGGCTCAGATCAATTCACCTTTGTTTGACAGACAGTTCTGGCTGGGGTTCAATTATTTATAAGTTGGATGTTACAGAGGACGAAATGCTGGATGTCTTGAAATGCATTTTCGTGGATAAATCCCCTAGAACTCTGTGGGAAACTGGGGAAGTGATTGCTAGGCCCCTTGCTGAGATATTTGTATCATTGATAGTCACAGGTGAGGTGCGAGAAGACTGGAGTTTGGCTAATGTGGTACCATTATTTAAGAAAGGTGGTAAGGATAAGCCAGGAGAGTATAGACCAGTGAGCCTGATGTCGGTGATGGGCAAGTTGTTGGAGGCAATCCTGAGGGACAGGATTTACACATATTTGGAAAGGTGAGGATTGATTAGGGATAATCAGCATGGCTTTGTGCATGGGAAATCATGTCTCATGAACTTCATTGAGGTTTTTGAAAAAGTAACAAAGAGAATTGATAAGGGCAGAGTCGTGGACATGATTTATATGGACTTCAGTAAGGCATTCGACAAGGTTCTCCATGGGAGACTGGTCAGCAAGGTTAGATCTCATGGAATACAGGAAGAACTAGCCATTTAGAAACAGAACTGGCTCGAAGGTAGAAGACAGAGTGTGGTGGTGGGGAATTGTTTTTCAGACTGGAGGCCTGAGACCAGTGGTGTGCCACAAGGATCTGAGCTGGATTCTTTAATTTTCATCATTTATATAAATGATTTGCATGTGAACATAGGAGGTATAGTTAGTAAGTTTGTAGATGACACCAAAATTGAACATGTAATGGACAGCTAAGAAGGGTACCTCAGATTACAAGGTGATCTTGATCAGATGGGTCAATGGGCTGAGGAGTGGCAGATGGAATTTAATTTAGATAAATGTGAGGTGCTGCATTTTGGGAAAGCAAATCAGAGCAGGACTTATACACTTAATGGTAAGGTCCTAGAGAGTGTTACTGAACAAAGACACCTTTAGAGTGCAGGTTCATAGCTCCTTGAAAGTAGAGTCGCAGGTAGATAGGTTAGTGGAGAAAGCGTTTGGTATTCTTTCCCTTATTGTTCAGAGCATTGAGTAGAGGAGTTGGGAGGTCATGTTGAGGCTGTACAGGAAGTTGGTTAGGCCACTTTTAGAATATTGCGTACAATTCTGGTCTGCTTCCTATCGGAAGGATGCTGTGAAACTTGAAAGGGTTTAGATTAGATTAGATTCCCTCCAGTGTGAAAACAGGCCCTTCGGCCCAACAAGTCCACACCGATTCGCCGAAGCGTAACCCACCCAAAACCATTTTCCTACATTTATCCCTTCACCTAACACTACGGGTAATTTAGCGTGGCCAATTCACTGACCTGCACACTTTTGGATTGTGGGAGAAAACCGGAGCACCCGGAGGAAACCCACGCAGACATTTATATGCAAGAGAATGTGCAAACTCCACACAGAGAGTCGCCTGAGGCGGGAATTGAACCCGGGTCTCTGGCGCTGCGAGGCAGCAGTGCTAACCACTGTGTCACCTTTCAGAAAAGATTTACAAGGATCTTGCCAAGATTGGAGGATTTGAGGTATTGGAGAGGCTAAATCGGCTGGGGCTGTTCTCCCTGGAGTGTCGGAGGCTGAGGGGCAGCCTTATAGAGGTTTATAAAATCATGAGGGGCGTGGATAGGATAAATAGATAACGCCTTTTCCCTGGGGTGGGGGAGTCCAGAATCAGAGGGCATAGGTTTAGGGTGAGAGAGGAAAGATATAAAAGAGACCTAAGGGGCAACATTTTCATGCAGAGGGTGGTGCGTGTATGGAATGAGCTGCCAGAGGAAGTGATGGAGGCTGGTACAATTGCAACATTTAAAAGGCATCCGGCTGGTAAAATGAATAGGAAAGGTTGAGAGGCATAATGGTCAAGTGCTCGCAAATGGGACGAGATTAGGTTGGGATATCTGGTCAGCATAGACTTGTTGGACTGAAGGGCCTGTTTCCATGCTGTATATCTCTATGACTCTATGACTCTATTTGGGGAAAGCAGGAGTGTGGAGTTGAGGCCGCTATCAGATCAGTGATGATCTTAGCGAGTGACATAATGGGCTCAAAGGACCAAATGGACTATTTATGTTTGTATTATGAATGGTCACTGTATATTGAAGTCTCCTGACTATAATGGTCTCCTGACTATTCACAATGTTTGAACATATTTAAAATGGTCACAAGTGTAAGGCAGTGGATTCAACATAACCAGTTCCTTCCACTTACATATGTGATAAACTCTTTAAATAATGTTTAGTCAGGTAGATTATGTCCATTGTTTTCCTCTTCTTTCCTCTTCTTTCCTATCCTCGCCCCTCATGATGATATTTCCCTTCAAAGTTCATGATCCAGCATATTTAATGCAAGTTGTAATGAACAATGTTGCCCAGTTAAGGATATTAAGCACTCCAATGACTGTAATGTTGAACAGATATTAAATTTTGACAGTTTTTAGGAATGCTGCAACTACTGATGGATGAGTATCCCTCATTGTTGGGTCATTAAAAGCAAAATCAAGGGGAACCCAGATGAATGGATCCCTGAGAAGGGAGCATGCAAAAGGAATGGGTCAAATCTATGAACATTTGGAAATGTTTATTGACAATATCAAAATGAGAGGAACATATTGTATTAAAAATATTTTCACACTTTCTCTTTACTGTAATCTGAATAGGGAATGCAAATACTCTGAATGCAAATACTCTTTGAATGCTAATATCAACACTTCTAGTAACAAAAATTCATTCTAATTTAAAATAAATATGCAAATAAAGACATATTTCACAAATATTCTGAAAAGAATTGACGTTAATGATTGTATACAATGATTTCTTCCCAGCCATTAACATCTTCAAATAGGTCACTGTGAAAGGATGTTGCCAGGGTTGGAGGGTTTAAGCTTTAGGGAGAGGCTGAATAGGCTGGGGCTATTTTCCCTGGAGCGTCAGAGGCTGAGGGATGACCTTATACAGGTTTATAAACTCATGAGGTGCATGGATAGGGTGAATAGCCAAGGTCCTTTCCCCACAGTAGAGGAATCCAAAATTAGAGGGCATAGGTTTAAGGTGAGAGGAAAAAAAATTTAGGGACCTACTAGGCAATTTTTCATGCAGAGGGTGGTGCGAATATGGAATGGGCTGCCAGAGGAATTGGTTGAGGCTGGTACAATTCCAGCATTTAAAAGGATCTGAATGAGTGTATGAATAGGAAGGGTTTAGAGGGATAAGGGCCAAATGCTGGCAAATGGGACTAGATTAATGTCGGATATCTGGTCGGCATGGGTGAGTTGGACTGAAGGGTCTGTTTCCGTCCTGTACAACTCTATGACTTTGACCTAATGTTCATGACCACTTTCTCACTTGTCTATTGACTGGAGCAAATTTATACCTCAACTTCAGAATACTTCATACTGGTATATTAAACAAATCAAATTTATTAGGCATTATGAAAAAAACCTGTGCATATGTTCAAAGCCTCAAATATACTTCATTACTCAAAGGAAAAAAAAATACAGAAATCAAAAGCACGAAGATACGTACAAGATGAAGTTTATGAAATATTGTTGCACATCCTTTAAAGATGAAAGATACAACATTCTAAAAAAAGAAACACGCAAATTACTTTTCACGTCAATTAAGTCTTTGATCTTATTCTTTCTACTGCATTCATGATCAGAGCTTGGGAGATGCTATTTGCATCAGATTTAGTAATGAGTACCATGGGGGAAATGTAAAAAAAAAGAAGCAATTGATCTAAGCATAGTTTGCTAAAACTAATTATAAGCTTTTGCTTGAAACAACACAAAACTTTCTTGTGGAGAAACAAATAATGCTAAATAAGGCAAGAGTCCATGTTATTAGAGGCAAGGTACTGGTTTGGATAAAGGATTGGCTGACTGGCTGAGGCAGACAGTGGAGATAAAGGGGTCTTTTTCAGGATGACAGCCAGTGACTAGCGGAGATCTGCAGGGTTCAGAGCTGGGACCACAACTATTCATGTTGTACATTAATGATCTGGATGAAGAAACTGAGTGCATTGTTAATTAGGTTTACAGACAACACAAATATAGGTTTAGAGGAGATGAGACTATAGAAGAACACGAATAGGTGTGGGCAAAGTATTCAATAGAATACAATGTGGGAAAGTGTGAGGTTATGCACTTTAATAGTAAGAATAGAGGCATAGATTATTTTCAAAATGGAGAAAGGCTTTGGAAATCAAAAGCACAAAGGGACTCAGGAGTCCGAGTTCAGGATTCTCTTCAGGTTAACATGTAGATTCAGTTGGCAGTTATGAAGGCAAATACAATATTAGCATTTATTTGGAGACAGCTAGAATACAAGAAAAGAGATATACTGCTGAGGCTGTATAAGGGTCTGGTTAGACTACACTTGGAATATTCTGAGCAACTTTGGGCCCTTATCTATGGAAGGATGTGCTCGCCTTGGAACAGATCCAGAGGAGGCTCACGATATTGGCATAAGAGAATCGCGTGAGAACTCTGCATCCGTACTCAATAGAGCTTAAGAAAATGATAGGGGGATCTGATTAAAACTTACAGAATGTTGAGAGGCCTGGATATAGTGGATGTGGAGAAGACATTTTTATTATTAGAGGAGAGCAAGATCCAAGGGCACAGCCTCAGAGTGAAGGGACTCTAAAACTGAGGTGAGGAGGAATTTATTCAGCCAGAGGATGGTTAATCTGTGAATTCATTGTCGTAGAAGACTGTGGAGGACATGTTCCTGTGTCTATTTAAGACAGATAGGTTTTTGATTAATGGGGAAATAAAAGGGGAGAAGGCAGGAGACTTGGGTTGAGTAATATTTCAGCCATCATTGAATGACAGTGTAGACTCAGTAGGTCAAATGGCCTAACTCTGCTCCTTTATCTTATGGTCTGATGGTCTAAGAACAATTTATCCTAAGATTGAACAAAACAAGTAAGTGGAGTACTCAATGAATGGCAAAACACTAGGAAGCTCAGAAGAACAGAAGGATCTGAGGGTATTTATCCACGAATTGCTGATGTTATTAGGGTAGATTAATAGAGTGAAAAAGGCAGAAGGAAAGTTGCCTTTATCAGTCATAACAGAGTATGAGAACAGAGAGGTTATGTTGGAGCTGGACAAAATTTTGGTTCAGTCAATAGCTGGAATACAGTGGGAAGCCTGGTTTCTGCACTAAAGGAAGGATGTTGCTTTCTTTAGAGCTGAGAAAGTTCATGGAGGCCTGATGAGTGGATAAGATTATGAAGGGAATGGACAGGGTAGAGGTGAAATAGCTGTTCCTCTTAGTTAAAGTTTCATTAACAAGACAGGATACTTTAAAGTGGAAAGTTGGAAGCTTGGAGGGGATTTGAGGAAAATGTCTTCATCCAGAATGTGGCAGGAAATCTGGAATGCACTAAATGGTATCAGAGGTAGGAAACCTTGTAACCTTTATAAACTACTTGGATGAATGCTTGAAATGGGGGAGGTGATGGCCTAGTGTTATTAGCACTGGACAGTTAACTTAGAGATCTGACTAATGTTCTGTGGACCTGGGTTCAAATCCTGTCATGGCAGATGGTGGAAAATTAATAAGGATCTGGAATTAAGAATCTGATGGTAACCACGAAACCATTGTTTATTATTAGGAAAAATCCATCTGGTTCACTAATGTCTTTCAGGGAAGAAAACTGCCATTCTTAACTGGTCTGGAATACATGTGACTCCAGATCCAAAGCAATGAGGTTGACTCTCAACTACTTTCTAGGCAATAAATGCTGGCCTAGCCAGCGAGACCCCCATCCCACGAATGAAGAAATAAATATTCAAGTTTGTGGGACTAGTGTAGAATTTAGTACCGTTTGGCAGTACAGACTGGGTGGGGCAAAGGGCCTCTGCTGTACTGGAGGATTCTATGACTCAATGATTCTAAAATTACTTTGACATAAGGCTGGACTTCAGAAAGCAATTTCTTACGTCAAGGTTTAGACCAGGATAATGGGATCACATGGTCTGTATTTCCCTGCATTAGAAGAAAAAAATTGCAAGCATGTTCTAATTAGTTATGTGTATAATAGGATTGTGAGGCCAATTCTTGTCCTGACATTTCAAGATAGGCTTTAAAGAGCTTAATGGGCTTACTTCCAATCAACAGCAAGATGAATTTTCACACAAAATGCAATCCAAGTTTTGGTTCAGTGACATTCATCAGCACAATAGGTTTTAGGAAATAAACTCTCCATTATTAATTGGTGTCCTAATTGCTATTGGTATTCATGATATTGTCTTACTTCTCACTATGGCTGAATGAACAATATCAAAAGTAAGTGACTGGACTACAGGGTGTGTTGGAATGACCATTGGTAAAGCAAAATTAATTCTATCATGACACTGATTTAATAATCATGCATACTGCTGGGGAGTCATGACTGGAAGCCAGCATATTCTCACAAACGATTGGAGACAAAATGTCTTCCAAAGGTCATCTGCACCTTCCAGCCTTTAACTGTCTAAGCCATTACTGGAAGATTAACAGCAGGTCACCTATCCAACATTTCAATCACATGATGACTAGTAGGCCACAAAGAAAACATTAAAATTCGTGAATCTTCACTGAAGCTTTTGAAGACAAATTATCACCGGACAAAATTTTCTTAGGTTTGCGATATCCACAATTATTAAGTAACCCAAAAGATCAATGGCTTTTACATTTACATTGGATGGAATTTCCAAGGAAAAGGTCAGCGTTCTCTTGACAGCAGCTGGAAATGAATGTTGGCAATGCATGTGACCAATAGGTAGGTGGGCCTCCCCTTTGATTTACGGGAGACAGTCCATGAATATGCCACCCACGAATAAACCACTACTGTGGTGGTTGTCCTATGGCTGCCTGACAGCTATCTGCCTGATCAAAGGGATGGCAGCCCAATGGTGTCACAAGGAATGATGGCCCTTGCTGAGAAATGCAGGAATCATGTAGCTGATTGTCAGCCAAAGAAAATATAACAAACTTAAAATTTATCTTGATGGAGCAGAAAACACCTCTGAGCTAATTACTGAACTACTTCCTTGCCTGGGTTGTCCTGTTTGAAAACAAAATGAGGCCAGTTCCTCAATTCCTTGAGTGTGGGTGGGGTTAGCAAGCTAATTTGTCACAGCTCCTCAACACACACCAATCTGATCTAATGGAGGTCCATACAATTCTCCTCCTTGCTGTTAATAGTGATGGACAATTAAAGAATAAATAGAACACAAGGCCTCCCTTAGCATCAATAATGGCAGAGAGCAGCACCAAAGTGGAAAAACCGTCATGAAAACGATCATGACTGTCCTCAGCCTAGTTTCTCACCTTGTTTTTAAAAACTCACAATTTTGAATATTCATGGACAAATTTACCTACCTCAAACCATATCGTCAGAGAGACATACAGCATAGAAATAGACCTTTTGGTCCAACTTGTCCATGCTGACTAGATATTCCAAATTAATCTAGTCTCATTTTCCAGCATTTAGTCCACATCCCTCTAAGTCTTCCTATTCATACATTCATCAGATGTCTTTTAGATTTTGTAACTGTACCAGCCTCTACCACCTCCTCAGGCAGATCATGCCATTCACATACTTCCCTCTGCATGAAAATGTTGCCCCTTAGGTCCCTTTTAAATCTTTCCCTTCTCACCTTAAACCTATCTCCTCAAGTTTTGGACTCCCCAATCTTGTGGAAAACACCTTGACTATTCACCCTATCCATGCCCCTCATGATTTTATAAACCTCTATAAGATCACCTCTCAGCCTCTGACACTCCAGGGAAAAAAGCCCCAACCTATTCAGCCTCTCCCTCTAGCTAAAACCCTCCAACCCCAGCCACATCTTTATAAATCTTTTCTGAACTCTTGCATCAGTGATTTTAGAAAAAAAATGCAGTGAATGAATAAATGTATGATAATTTACTGTTACTTGTACTCTACAATGAACAACACAGTAAAGTATGGTGAAACATTTCAACTGTTGCCACAATCCAGTGTCATTTTGAACAGTTTAAGAATAAAAAGATACACTGAAAGAAAGTCCATCTTTGACCACCACTTCCATCATGATTCCTGACTCCTGAGTCCTGAGCCAGCTGACGAACGAGCCCTGTGCTGCTACCCTCCACTGCCTGCACTAGACCCACTAACATTGGAGTCACCACTCTTCAGACACCATCTCTTCATCGCTGGGCCAAGTTCACCCATGGGCCACCTGTGCTGGACCCACACTCACCCTGTAACCGAGAGCCCTTGGCTCTGCTACCACTATCATATTGCCAATAACTAGGAGACTCTGGCTTTAGGCGTATTACAACCAAGAGCTACCATCATGGCTTCATCAAAAACTAGTCCCCGCTTCAGGAATATCATACTACCATCTCTTCAGCCACTGCCTCGCGACACCTGGAGTCCCCAATTTGGTGCTCCACAGCCAGGAGTAGATGGCTCCAATGCCAGGCTTCCACCTCACCATGAGTCCCATTTCAGCCCCCCTCCTCCACAATGTCACCTTCCTTACTGCCACCAAAAGGAGGAAGATGAAAAAAAGAAAAAGAAAGAATACAAAAGGATAAAGAAAGCAGGGAGGACATGGCCAGTTTAGAGGGGATCGGCCCAGAGTCCGAATGTTGCCTGCTTTGTTAGTGCTCCCACTTTAGAATAATAATGTAATGTGTCATAGATTTTCAGTACCTTTCCATTTTACAGACTGATAGCCATAGATTGAATTAAACGGCAAAAGACTTCCAGAGATTCTAAAGGCTTTATTGTTCATTGATAATTTAGCACAAACACCAGGTTCTACTTTTCCCTTCTGGCTGCTTGACCTGTCCAAAACCCAAACCCTCTTACCAAATAGGAAAAGCGTAATATATCTTCTTTAAAAAGCCACTACCAAAAATCCAATTTTTTTGTTAATAACTCACCACCTATGAAAAAAGACACCAAGTCATGTGGTTGCAAACAAAAAAAGAAAAATCTAGTGTTGAAAAGAAGTAATAATGCAGGCTAATGCTTTGTGTACACCGCCCTCTGAGAAGAATCGAGTTCTATAGGTACCTGTTGAGAGATGTTAGTACAGACCACTGGAGCAAGGGGGACTTGAACCTGGGCCTTCTGGCTCAGAGGTAGGGGCACAAACTGGGCCACAAGAGTTCTTAAGAACCCAGCACTGAATACAAAGTCCAATGAGCATCATCTTTTCTCGATAAACTCTGGAGACCTTCCAGTTTACCCTTAGAGGGAACTAATGCAGACATAGTCATCCTACCAGACAATTCCAAGTTGAGTGGTCACTGTTACCCAGATTCAAACTCTCCTTCCCACCACAGAGTCCCAATATGACATTGGACTCCTGACTAAATATTGGCTATGATTACCCTGAACTACTCCATTAGCTGGATTGTCAAGATGAACTAATTTTATTTTATCTATGTTTTAGATGATAACCATTCTGGTGCATTCTTTTTCATTACATGGTCTCAAGACCTGATCCCAGATAAAATGAAAGAGTCAGATTTCCAAGACACTCATCTGTTTTGACATTCATCTGTTTTGCAGCTTGATGTCTTTTTGAGCAGTTTACAGGATTCTTCGATCAAGATAATGTTTATTTACTCAGGGTGTGAATCAAGGTGACCCACCCAATTTCTAGACTGCAGCATTATTGGTTGATGTCAGACAGTTTTCTATGTGAAGATCATGAGAGATTGCAAAATTGCAGACAAGGTACAGAACGAATTGCAAGAAGGAAAGCATAACATGGGAATAAAGAATGTTGATTTAATGGGATGGAAGTTGGGAAGTGGTGCTCCACTTAAATCAGTCTTGGGAACATGGTTGTTCACAATTTACATGAACGATTTAGATTTTGGAATTGTAAAAAAATCTAATTTGTGGATCACACTATATAGGGATACTCAGTGCAGAGGATAGTTGCAAAAAACATTTTGCCCGTCCAACTTGGATCCCATTTTGCCCTTGCCAAAGTATCTTTCATCTGATAGAACTTAAACCTCTTCCAATTTTGAAGTTCTACTTCAGATTGTGCTTTGGTTTTCTCCATTATTGATCTAAATGTTATGATATAATAATCACTCTTACACAAGTATTTACAAGCATCAGTGCCAGGATACATCCTTCTTTGTTAAACTGAGAACAAGAACATTGCTCATTGAACATTCGCCTGAACACATTTCAGAATGATTCCCCTGCCTGTGGCTTCACTCTTAAATTATCTCAATCGATTTATGGGGAATTAAAGTGCTTCAATATCAGCACTGCATCATTCTTGTACTTCTCTGTGTCTGTGATTTCCTTGCAGATTTGCTTGTCTATCTCTCTCACTAATTTGAGACCTATAGAATAACCTTGGTCAGATGATCATATACTTTGTGAATCTCAACTTGAACAAATCAATCATGTGCTTTATTTTTAACCTGTTCTAGGATTTGTAATCCAAAATTGAATGAAATGAAATACCTTTTGTAAGGTTTAAATCAATACTAATTACTGCAAGTTTCCACACTTTAGACTTCAGTGACAAACTCAAATGGTGAAGACAGTCTGCCTCAAATCAATTAGAGAGTCATAGAGTCGAAAAGTTATACAACATGGGGAAACAGAAACTTCAGTCCGACTTGTCCATGCCATATCCTAAATCAATGTAGTCCCATTTGTCGGCATTTGGCCCATGTCCCTCGAAACCCTTCTTAATCATATACCTATCCAGATGCCTTTTAAATGTCATAACAGTACCCACCTCCAATACTTCCTTTGGCAGCTCATTCCAAAACAGTCTTTTAAATCTTTCCCTCTCACCTTAAACTAATACCTTCTAGTTCTGAACTTCCCTACCCTGAGAAAAAGACCTTGGCTATTGATCTATCCATGCCCTTCATGATTTTATAATCTGTATCAAGTCAACCCTTAGCGTCTGATGGTCCAGTGAAGGTTCCTACCTAATACCATCAAAATTGTCCTTACTTCCATTTATGACTTTAACTTTTACATCAGGTCTATCCTTTTCCATATCTATCTTAAAACTAATAGGGTTATGATCAATGGCCCCAAACTGCTCCCCCACTGACATATTGTCACTTGCCCGATCTTATTTCTCAAGAGAAGGTCAAGTTTTGCTCCTTCTCCAGTAGTACTTCGTAAATTTTCTTGGACAGGCTTAACAAGTTTCTCTTTGAACTAGCCCCGAACAGTATGGCAGCTCTAGTCTATGTTTGGAAAGTTAAAATCCTCTTCCATTACAAAACTGTGATTCATTTATGCTGTCTGATACTGAATGTCATGGAAATGCTCCAATTTTGATATTGAAATGAAGAAGTAAAGAGACATCCAGAAACTATTAACACATTTTGCAATGAAGTCGAAGACATAATTATTTGAAAAGAACTTAGTGTCTCAGGTGAACTTTTCTTTTCAATGAACATCTCTTGGATGTTCACTTTTGATGTCCGAAGTACGTTTTTACAATTAAGAAAAGTGGTTATCATTCCTGATGTTGTTGTTGTTTTTGTTATTATTGAAAGGCCGTGTTTTCATTTGTTCACTGAGACTTGAGTAAATGGAAGCTGATTAAATTACCTACTTCAACTTCTCTTGTGGTGTTTGTCATTGTGCATTTAGAAACATTTCATTTTCGCTCCTCTGTCAAAATTCACTGCTATGATGCAGTGTCCATCAAGTGTTATCAAACATAATCCTTCTCCCAACAGTGATTAAATCTCTGAGTAATTTTCTGATCACAGTTCCAATTTACCATCTAGACCTAGTTTACAGACTGATCAATCAAAAAATACTTACAATCATGGAATGGCTTGTAGAAAATCATGGTGAAGGACTACATAAGTGTTTTTTTTGTGAGAGTAGATCAGGGAGGAAATTTATTTTTTTCTTTAAAATAATTAAGCAATTATAATCAAATGCATTGAAGTTTTTTAAAAAAAAACATTACAAGGAAACAATCACTTAGTCAGAATGTACTGGAGTATTTGTGAAAAGAGAGATGTTGCCATACTTTTCATTTGGCACTTATCAGGATAAACACAAGAAAGCCAAATTTCAAACATTCACAACAATTTATACCACAGGAGAATAGGTTGCTGATTGATTAGAAAGTCGACTCGTATTGGCTGAGGTATTGTTTTGGAGGAAGCAATGGTGAACAAATATGGTCAAGCCTTCCAACTGAAGAATTGCGCAGAAGACTGAAGGTTCACTCACTGATTCTTGTGATGAAGTGGTTGCCTTGGCATTGTACACCAAGCCAAAGGTTTCCCAGACTGATTACTGGGATGGCAGGGCTGGTGTAGAAAGAGGAACTGAACTATGTTCACTGGATTTGAGAAGAGGGCTTATAGAAATCTATAAAATTTTAAGAAGGACTAGACATAGTAAGTAGAGGAAGGATGTTCCTGATGACCAGATGGAGAATCGGGGGTCACACTCTAAGGATGTGGGGTCGATTATTTAAGATGAAAATGAAGAGAAATTCATTCACCCACAGAGTGATGAACTTATGGAATTCTCTGCCACAGAACGTGATTTAGGCCAAAATACTGAACATTTTCAAGAAGGATTTAGATACAGTTCTTAGGACCAAAGGGTATGGGGAGAAAGCAGGAACAAGATATGAGATGGATGATTAGCCATGATCATGCCGAATCACACAGCAGTTTGAAGGTCCATATGACTTATTCCTATTACTAGTTTCTGTGTTTTTATGTATCCATTGGAATTCAGAAAATTGAGAGGTGATCATATTGAAACATGAAAGATCATGGGTGGACTTGACAGGGTTGATACTGAGAGGGTGTTTTCCTTCTTTACAGGGACTAATATTATTAGATACGGATTAAAAATCTAGGGTCTGTTATTTAAGACAGAGATGATGAGGAATGTCTTCTCTCAAAGGAATTCTTTTCTGCAGAGAATGGTGGAGTCAGGGTCATTGAATATGGTTAAGCCTGCATTAAAGTGATGCTTGATTGACAAGGGTATCAAACATTAATGGGGGGAGGATAGGAATGTGGGAGTTGAGACCACAATCAGCCAGAGAAATACAAAACAGTAATGATCAGGCATGTCCTATTGAAATCATGGGATACTTCTGCTCATATGCATGTCTGCACCTCTGCCCATTTGTCATTTCCTCCTCAAATTTGTAATCCTCAATGCCTAAAACAGAGAGCATTTTAATTACATGAAATGTCATGGGAATATGTTCCCATTTACAAATTAGATTGTATTTTGTTTGTTTTATGGAATTATTAAACATTTTTATGTGAAGGCTTCAGTTCCAGCCAAACACTTGCATATGAACTTGGTCTTGCTTAGAGATATGGCTCTGAGAGATGAATGTGGCTCATGTAGTCTGACCATTCACAGCATTCACATCAATCCCTAAGATGATTAAGAACTACTCAAATAGCTGTCTTAATGCGATAGGCTTCCTTGGCGCTTGTTGATTCTGCTCAGCTGATGAATATAAGCTGTGTGACTGTCTTGCACAAGGCAAATGTATTCTGCAAACTTTAGGACGTGAAATAAACATGAGAGAAAGACAAAGATTGAGGCAACAGAGAAAGAAGACACAGAAATGCGGTTTCTAAATGTTAATTTGTTCTTTTAACAAATAAAGCTGAATTTAAACAGTAGCTTTACTTCTCCTTGAATGTATAGCATGAAGATATGCATGGGATATTTTCTAATCAACCTGTTCAGAGATGTTATTACATACCTCTGGAGCAGGTGGGATTTGAACCCAGGTCTCCTGGCTCAGAGATAGGGATGCTACTACTGCACCACAAATTATGTGTAGGACAAAATAAAAGATGTAGAGAAGGGAGGTGAAAAGAAGAGGTGAAGGTCATTTCCAACTTGTAAATCCAACTCCAAATGGTCCTCTTAATTGGATGTTTTGCTGCCATGTTGAGTCATAATAAATACATGCTTATGCTCAGTATGAAAGCAGTAAAAGATAGAGCAATCCAAGAGAACTGACCAAAGCAAAAGCAGGAATTCAAAGGTGAGAAGGGGAAAAGAAGTGACAGAGAGAAAAAGAAGTCAAGAGGCAGAATAAGCAACATAGAGTCATAGAAATGTACACCACAGAAAGAGACCCTTCAGTCCAACTCCAGCTTCCATCCAAGGGTTTTAAAGTAAGTCAGGAAACACATTGTAGACATCCTAACTTTAATCTTTCAGAGTTCCTGAGACACAGGAGTCATCCATCCGGAGATGTATTTGGTCCTGTTTTTGTTTAAAAAGGTTTTGAGCCAGACGTACCGAGTTGATGCTTGCAAACCAATAAAGTAAACAGCTTGTGAGGCAATGGTGTTTTTATTAAAAGTTAGAACAACAGGAGAAGTATGAATGCGTGGAATCAGGTTCCACAGAACCAGTAGCTTTCAGTTCATAGAGTGATAGATTCATAGAGATGTACAGCAAAAAAACAGACTCTTCGGTCCAACTTGTCCATGCTGGCCAGATATCCCAACCTAATCTAGTCCCATTTGCCAGCACTAGGCTCATATCCTTCTAAATCCTTCCTTTTCAAAAACCCATCCAGATACTTTTTAAATGTTGTAATTGTACCAGCCTCCACCACTTATCACACACCAACCTCTGCATGAAAATGTTGCTCTTTTAAATTGTTCCCCTCTCACCCTAAACCTATGCACTCGAGTTCTGGACTCCCCTAACCCATGGAAAAGACCTTTCTACTTAGCCTGTCATGATGGGGTTTTGAGCTTAATTTAACTTCCAGTTGTTGGGGTTTTGAAGTTGGTTGTGGAAGCTGTTTCATGGTCTGCCCGAATTTTTTCTTGGTGTTCCTTTCTCCTGGATCATAGAAACATCGCCTTTGAGGCAATCTATTTTACTCACTTTGCCTTTGCCATAGCTTTATGGGATGTTACTACATTGGAACAGTTGCTGCTGAGTAGTTAAATAATCTATTATTCTGTCAAGTTTTCCAATAGAGTTAAAGTTATATTAATTCTCCTCTCTTTGTTTGTATTCAAAATGGGTGTAAGAATAAGTGTGTTTTGCTTAATACCAAGTTGTATGACTGATCAAATTACATCTAGAACACAACCCATTACACTTGTCTTTAAATTAGATAAAGGTTAGTATCTCGGAAATCTCCTTGATATATTTGAAGGGGGTTTGGTCTGATCCATAACACATGTCAGTACACATTTTAAGAAAGGCAAGAGAGGAAAACTAGGGAATTAGCCTAACATCTAGTGGGGAAATTGTTGGGGACTATAATCAAGAATGGGTAACTGAACATCTTAAAAACTTTCAGTTAATCAGGAAGAACCAACATGGACAGGTAAATCATGCTCGACAAACCTGACTGAAATTTTAAAAGAGATAACTCAGGTAATGAACAGAGGAACATTTTTGGAAGTTGTTTTTATGGTCTTCCGGAAGGTTGATAAAGATTTGATAAAATCCTAAGTCAGAGGTTGTTAACCAAGATAGAGGCCTATGGATTTGAGGAAAATTATTGACATGGTTGGGAAATTGGTTGAAAAGGCAGGCAACAGAAATTAGGGATAAAGGGTAGGTACTCACATTGGCAGGATTTTGATCAGTGGTATTCTACAAGGATTGGAATTAGGGCCTCAATTATTCACATCATTTATTTATTTGGATAATGACATAGAAAGCCACATATCCAAACTTGCTGATGACACAAAATTAGGTGGCATTATTGGCAGCAGAGACTATCGTATAAATATACAAAGGGATATTGATAGAAGAAATGAATGGGCAAAACAGTGACAGATGGAGTTCAATGAAAGCAAGTGGGAGGTTATCCATTTTGAACTGAGAAAGAATGGTACTTTCGACGGTATGAAGTTAAATACAGTTGATGTCCAAAGAGACTTTGGGGTTCAGGTGTGTCAGTTTTTAAAATGCCATGAACAGGTGCCGAAAATAACCAAGAAAGCTAATGGAATGCTGGTCTTCATTTCCAGAGGACTGAAGTACAAGTATGTAGAAGTTATGCTGCAGCTATACAAAACCCTGGATAGACCCCACTTGCAGTACTCTGAGCAGACCTGGGTATCTTACCTTAGGAAAGATACATTGGCCTTGGAGGGAGCACAATATCAGTGTACAAGAATGATACCTGGATTTCAGGGTTAATTTATAAAGAGAGATTACATAATCTCTTGTTAAAGGTTTATGGGTTGATCTGATCAATTATACAAGCATAGAGTCATCGAGATGTATAGCACGGAAACAGAACCTTTTGTCTAACTCATCAATGCCAACCAGATGCCCTAAATTAATCTAGTCCCATTTGCCAGCACTTGGCCCACATCCCTCTAAATCCTTCCTATTCATATAACCATCCAGATGGCTTTTAAATGATATATTTGTACCAGCCACCACCACTTCTTCTGGCAACTCATTCCTGGAGTGCTATAGCTCTACATTTTAGCTGATCATTGGTTTTAAAGTTTGAAGTGCAATATGATATTGATATGAATATGCAATAAATATTCAAATTAGTTCCTTAAGCATGAAGTGATTATACTTCACAAATAAGCAAAAACAAAACTATCACATATCAGTTACACACATACAGCACTGTAATCATTAAGCTTATTTTTCTAAATGAGCTTAATATCACACAATACTGAGGAAAGGAGAAATAATAATTTACTTATTTTGCTTGTTGTGCACCATCATACTAAAAAAAGATTAAATGACAATATGAGATTTTATATTGCCTTCTACAAATGCATGCATTTTTCTGTGTGAAGTTTACAAGCCCACTATATGGGTCTCGATAGTAAATCAATAATGCAATTTTTATTCATATTTCTATGGCTGTTATTGTCCCTGAGATGTCTATGTGTGAGGTCTGATAATAACCACAGAAATGCTGAAATATAATGATGACACTACCAATACTGAGATTTTAAGTGCTATTGAAGTAAGCTGTTTGTTTCCTAACAATGGTTTACGAGCTTATCTAGAAATTTATCTGATTCTGTGCAACAATAATGTTTTGAAAACTGTCTGTTATAGAGACAGAGAGTCATAGAGACATACAGCACAGAAACAGACCCGTTGGTCCAACTTGTCCATGCTGGCCAGCAATCTTAGATAATTCTCGTCCCATTTGCCAGCACTTGGTCCATATCCCTCTAAATCCTTCCTGTTCATATACCCATCCAGATGCCATTTAAATTTTGTAATTGTATCAGCCTCCACCACCTCCTCTGGCAGCTCATTCCATATATGCACCACCCTTTGCGTGAAAAATTTGTCCCTTTGATCCTTTTTAAATCTGTCCCCTCTCACCCAAAATCTTTGCCCTCTACCTCTGGACTCACCCATTCCAGGGAAAGGACCTTGTCTATTTACCCTCTCCAAGCCCCTAATGACTTTATAAACCTCTATAAGGTTACCCCTCAGCCTCTGATGCTCCAGGGAAAACAGCCCCAGCCTATTCAGCCTCACCTTATAGCTCAAACCGTGGCAACTTCCTTGTGAACCTTTTCTGAACCCTTTCAAGTTCCACAGCATCCTTCCTATAGGAGGGAGACCAAAATTTCACACAATATTCCAAAAGTGACCTAAACAATGTCCAGTACAGCTGCAGCATGACCTCCCAACTCCTATATTCAATACTCTGACCAATAAAGGAAAGCATACTTCACTATCCTATCTACCTGCAAATCCACTTTCAAGTAACTATGAACCTGCACTCTAAGGTCTCGTTGTTCATCAATACTTCCCAGTACCTTACTGTTATGTGTATATACTGTTAAGTGATTCGCCTTCCAAAATGCAGCACCTCACAATTATCTAAATTAAATTCCATCTGCCACTCCTCGGTCCATTGGCCCATCTGATCAAGCTGAAAATGTGTTGCTGTAAAAGCGCAGCAGGTCAGGCAGCATCCAAGGAGCAAGAGAATTGACGTTTCCTGAAGAAGGGCTCATGCCCGAAATGTCGATTCTCCTGCTCCTTGGATGCTGCCTGACCTGCTGCGTTTTCCAGCAACACATTTTTAACTCTGATCTCCAGCATCTGCAGTCCTCACTTTTTCCCATCTGATCAAGCTAATGTGTTGCTGTAAAAGCGCAGCAGGTCAGGCAGCATCCAAGGAGCAGGAGAATTGACGTTTCCTGAAGAAGGGCTCATGCCCGAAATGTCGATTTCCTGCTCCTTGGATGCTGCCTGACCTGCTGCGTTTTCCAGCAACACATTTTTAACTCTGATCTCCAGCATCTGCAGTCCTCACTTTTTCCCATCTGATCAAGATCTTGTTGTACTCTTAGGTAATCTTCTTCGCTGTCCACTACACTGCCAATTTTGGTTTCATCTGCAAATTTACTAACCATACCTCCTATATTCACATCCAAATCATTTATATAAATGTCTTTGAAGGGCCAATGGTCTAACGTGAAGTAACCTGACTTTTTTCTCCAGCAACATAGCACCAGATAAAAAACAGTTTCAGTGGATATTGATAACTGGTCAGCAACCAATAGATTTCATATAGGTTTACTACTAATGGGCCACATGGACATGTAATACAATAATAAACTAATTAATCAACAGCAATATATTTTAGTGTAGTTACGTATTTGCCATTATTGATTAAAATTTTGGGATTGGTATCTGGTTAATATGTATGGAAGGCTGTATTTGAACAAAGTTTTTGTGTCCACAATGTCAACAAGGTCAAATATCAAGG
Source organism: Chiloscyllium plagiosum (assembly GCF_004010195.1). Lineage (NCBI taxonomy): Eukaryota > Metazoa > Chordata > Chondrichthyes > Orectolobiformes > Hemiscylliidae > Chiloscyllium > Chiloscyllium plagiosum. The sequence continues at coordinate 99,185,274 of NC_057711.1, read as the reverse complement.
TAAAGCTCAGTGATATTCAGATGAAATTATTTTATCATGTACATTTATTTGTCCTAAGTTGGTATCACTAGTCATCCTGAAGTTACAAAATGTATTCCTTTGTATGTCCCTTTTCCCACTGCCCTCACCAATGAATTGCATTGCTGTACAGTTATGAGTAACAACAAAAGCAATTTTTATCTCAAGGATTGTGGCCACAAATTAGTATTATTCTACTAGTGTAATAGAAACTTGAAATTAATGTACCTGCACCAGTGACTTCATTCAAGGCACATTACTCTTAAGAGACTTTCTAAACTAGGAGTGAGCACTATTTGTGTCTAAGTCAGTCAAACTTGAATGCTTTGGTAGCTTGATAAATAAACTAACTTTAGGCCAAATCTGCTTTTGACCCTCTCTCTCAGTGTATGTGTCTTATGATTAAAAAAAATGAACATTTAAAGAATGTCTTTCAGGGTTCTCATATTTTTCAGGGGAAGTCCTTCCAAAGTCACTTTAGTTATAGAAAATAAACATACCAATCAAATTACACTCAAAACGGTAGTTTGACAAATTCTCTTTTTGGGCAGTGCCTTGGCATTGGGGATGCCTTTCTTCCACTCCAGTTCAATGGGTTCTGAGATTGCTGATAAAGCCAAAGTACAATCTGCAAACTCTTCTCCATAACACAGTTGATACTTGAAGGATTGGGCAGATGAGATGTTTGGAGAATTTTTGCTGTCTCTGATACGTCAATTTCACTGATGTACTTGATGTCTTCCAAAATGAACCTATCCATTTACTTCTTCATAAGCTAGGGAGTCCCATAAGTTAGTGATGATGTTCGATCTCTCCAGGGGTGCTTTAGAAGACTATTTAGACTGTTTTCCTGGGATGTCTTGCTTTGGAAAAGTTCTGATTAGAACTGGTATATCAGGAGTCCAACAGGGAAAGCAATCCAATGACTGCACACACCAATGATAAGCAGTTTCTCTGGTTTGTTGTGATGATCGATTGTCCTACAGGTTTAAACTTTCAAGCCAGGTGTGGAGGAGAGCTTGTCAAGAAAAGGGAAATAATCACGACTCATTGGCAAGCTCATTTTGAAGAATTACTCAACCAAGACAGTCTTCAAGAAGAACATCATTAGCTTCTTTCTTCAAAACCACACCCTGTTTGATTTTGGTACTGACAAGAATATACAAGGCATCCACAGCAGGTGAATCCCTGCTGAAATTGTGAAAGACAAAAATACTGCAGATGCTGGAATCCAAGGTAGACAAGCAGGATTCTGGAAGAACATAGTCAACTAGACAGCATCAGGAGGTGCAGAAGTCAATGTTTCAGGTATAACCCTTGTTCAGGACTGGGTGTGGGGTAAAGGGGAGGTGCACATAAAGTGAGGGTGTATAGGAGGGTTTGGATATGGAGAGGGGTGGAGTGGTGAGGTAGTGATAGATGAACAGTGGAGGGTATGGCCTGGTTGGTCAATTGGAGAAATGAATCTGGTTGGTGGTTGGAAAAAAGCGTCAGTCAGAGGAATGGAATGGAGAGGAGGGGTTGGAAAGGGAGTTGGAGGATGGAAAGGGAGGTTATTTGAAATTGGAGAACTCAATATTGAGTCCTCCAGTCTTTTGGTTGCCCTGTTGAAAGATGAGGTGTTATTCCTCTAACTTGCAATCTGATTCGCAATGGAGGAGGCCAAGGATAGTCTTTTAGAAAGGGAGTGGGAAGGGGAATTAAAATGGGCGGTGATTGGAAGATCAGGTCTGCCCTTGCAGGCCTGGCTAAAACCTCGACAAAATGGGCCCTTAGTTTACGCTTGGTCTCACCGATATAGAGGAGACCACATTGGGAGCGCCAGACACAATAAACTAGGCTGAAGGAGAGGCAGGTGAACCTCTGTTTCACCTTGAAGGACAATTTTGGGCCCTGGATGGAGGTGAGGGGGTTGGTGTGCCGGCAGGTATTGCACCTTTTACAGCTGCAGTGGAAAGTTCTGGGGGTTAGGATGGGTTGGTGGGGAGAGTGGTGCAAACCAAGGATTGGTGAAAGGACATTGTGCCACACAGTGAAAATACATTCCTAGCATCATTGTAAAATATCACCTCCCTTATCCAAGAAGACTGGTGGAGGCCAGTGTATCTCAGAGACTCCATAATTTCATAACAAGCAAATTGATCATGATCACCAAATTTGGATTGGCTATGTTAAATTATAGAATCCCTACAGTGTAGAAACAGGACATTTAGCCCAAAACGTCCACACCGACCTTCCGAAGAATAACCCACTCAGACCCATTCCCCATTATTCTACATTTACCTCTGACTAATGCACGTAAACTACACTATGGGCAATTTAGCATGGCCAATTCACCTAACTTACTCATTTTGGAATGTGGAAGGAAACTGGAGCACCCAGAGAAAACCCACGCAGACACAGGGAGAAAGAGCAAACTCTACATAATTGCCCAAGGTTGGAATTGAACCCGGATCCCAGATCTCATGCTCTTATTTAGAAAAGTACTTGAGAAAGTAGACAAGACCTCAATTTAAATGCTCATCCAAGACATTGCAGAACTTCCTCATTGTTGGATTAGACTGCCACCCTTGACATTTATGTTCAATTCCTGGAATCAGATTTGAACGTATGATCTACTGAATCAAGGCAAGAAACCTACCAAGTGATTTATAGCTGATAGTTTTCTTTCTTAACCTTTCAGATTATGTTCCTATGATCCAAAAGAAGATGGATGACACATTTACCAACTCTTCCACTTTGGTTACGAAGGAAAACATGGTAAATGTTAGCTGAAAATTGAAAGGTTCAATCGTCTATTCATCAGCTGCACAAGGCACATTCAGAACTTCAGGAAAGTTTCCAAATAGACAACTTTGGCTCCTGCCTGAAATATAAAAATACTTAAATCAGAGCATTATGTGGTTATAGGTTCCTGATATTAATTTTGTATTATCAATAGAAGCTTGAGCCTGAACAATCTGTACAATTGTCCCTTTAGAAATTCTACAGAGATTACTCAGGAAATATCCCCAAGCAGTTGTTTGCAATGAATTTAGATCTAGTTCCACAACAAAACAATTGGTTTCTTCAACTTCCTGTCCTCAGTGACTAAATCAACTGTGTTCATTTACTGCACACTAGTTATCTGAACAAAGTTTTCAAGTGAACACCAATCTTGAAAATTAGTCAGGATGGCTTCTGGGTCACTACTTGGGCAAATCAGTTTTACAATTTTGGTAGATACTAGGGTGAGAGGAATCTCAGCAAATCATTTCTCTTTGTTTACTGGGAGAATTTGGGGTAAATTCATCATCTATCTGATCTGCATCTTTAACTTAAACAGTCAAGGAAACATTAAGAAAAGAAAGAATATGCCATTTAGCCCTTTGAGCTTGCTCCACCAGCGAATATGATCATGGCTAATCATCCAACTCGGCACCCTGTTCCCACTATTGCCCCATAGCCTTCAATCACATTCACCTGAGTACTATATCAAACTTCTTCTTGAAAACATTCAATGTTTTTGCCTCAATAGTAAAATGTCTTAGCAGAGATTAAAGTATACTTCAGAGAATCTGTAATTGTAAGAAGGTAGTGAATTTTCAACACAAGTTGTGAGTATATCAATGATTTTATTTCAGTACTTCAAAGCAATTGAGCTTCCTCTGGACTGCCTAACCAATTTGTCCAAGCATAAACATCATATATTTATCAGTAAAGCAGGGATTTGTATGTATGCATTATAAAAATATAACATATAAAATCAGTTTCCTCTGTTCCTGCAAGCCCATGAATTGTATTTCCTCATTCTTCCTCTCAAAGACTATCATTTCACACATCTCGCATTAAGATTCATCTGCCACATGTCAGCTCACTGTAGAAAACTGTCAATGTCCTCTTGACGTCAACACTAACTTACCAGTTTAGTTTGGGAACACGGTTGGGATGGACTGGTTCATCCAAAGGGTCTGTTTCCATGCTGTATGATTCTATGATTCACAGTTCATGGTACTTGCAAGTTTTGTGACATGCTGAAATGTTGAATTCGTTCTCTGAACAGCTAAGATCAGGAGATCAATATGGGATCAAGTAAAGCAGTGGTGAAAATACCGATCCCCATGGAACCCCATTGTTTGCTTTCCTGCAGTCTACAAAACAAGGGCTCATTACTAATCTCTGTATCCTGTCACTCAGCTAACTTCATACCTGTGCTGCCACAGTTCTTTATCATTCAACAAGCTTTGATTGAAACAACATTCAAGAGGCTTGACAGCATTCTAGTCATTTCAGCCAGCTTGATTGGTTCCCTCCAACACTTAGGAGCAGAAGTATGGGCCATCTAAATGATGTTCTACAAAAATTCATCAAGATTCCTCAACAACATTTTCCAAAATCAGGACAACAATCATCGAGAAAACAAAGGTAGCAGATACAAGACAAAACCACCATGTACATTATCCCTTCAAGCCATTGACTACCCTGACTTGGAACTAAATCACCATTCCTTTAGCATCAATGGGTCAAAATCCTAACAGCTTTGTGGATGTACTAATACCAAGTGGACTGCAACAGTTCAAGAAGTCAGCTCACCACTGTTTTCTCAATGGTAACTAAGGATGGGCAATAAATGTGGTCCAGGCAACGACACCCACAACCCACATTTTTTTTAATGCTGAGTAGCCAATTAGTAAGCATTTCATCAGTGCTTTTTTGAAGTTCACAAAAGACATGATGAGGGATAAAACATAGAATACTCAAATGCTGATATCAAATCATTGTAGTAAATGGATTGAGATGATATTCCATCTACTTTGAAGTCTGCTAAAGATCAGCAGGCAAATGTGCTAAGACTGAGGCATCAGGTGGCATTTGGTGCACATTCCATTGCAAATAAATGCACCAGATGTTCGATCTTTAAGAGGCCAATTTGTGCTCAAAAGTGGCTGCTATATAGCCAAATTCCTCCCTTCATGTAACTGTGTAAACTGATTAGCAAGCTTTAAGTGGAAGGAAAAGAGACAGTAATTCTCATTTGCAAAGAAAAGTCTCAGAATCTTATTCTGGCCATTCAAATTTAGGTGTGACTCGATCATAACAAGTTTTCATAGCCCTTACTAATGAAACCTTGACTGATCTAACCTTTTCATTTCTCTGTTTAATATTAGGGATTATCCCGAGAATTAACGGTAGGTGCTACAAAATTCCCTTTCAACACATTTTTAATAAGTTGCTTTAACCTTTTTTTAGAGAAATATCTTAAGTTTTCTGTTAGATTTGTAATTTAATGTTTGCTAGGCATTTTTAAATTTTCAATACAGAATTACATTAGCAGGAGGAAAACAGATTTTAATTTCATGATTTTCAATCAACTTCTCCAAATCCTTAGTTTCTATACACTATTCTTCTTTTGAGTCCTGCTCTTGCATTCCAAACTACTTCAACAGCTTTCTAGGGAGACAGATCTTTACATTCCCATCATTTAAACCAACAGAGATCATCAATTGCTGGTTCCAAATGTCTTCTTGGCCAAATTTCATCATTTAAGGATTCTTTGTGGAATCTCCAGTTCATCAGTTGTATTAGTTCCTCTCAAAGTTGAAGGTTAATGCAAGTATTCAGTAATCAAAAACTACTAAAACAGTAAGGGAAGAAAAGGAAATGAGGATAATTGCCAAGAAACCAACAGACTTATCGGATTAGAAATCTGTCAGATTTGTGGCATATGCAGGATGTATGAAGTTGGCAACCTGGATTCATGTGCTATCCAGGTGAATGAAACTTGCATGTGACTTGGGATTCCATCAGTACTGTGGTAAAAGAATGACTGCTTATGCTACACTTCATGTGAGATGCAAGGACGTTTTGAGGGTTATCTTTTGGTAACATACAAAAGGAAAATACACAGGATAAGAGCACATGGGTGAGATGGTCTTCAGGATTGATGCAGACTCAGTGGGTCAAATGATCGCTAACTCCACTGCAGGGATTCTATGATTCTATGATTTTAGAACAAGAGACAGCAGTTTTAAAACAGAGGTGAGGAGAAATTACTCCTCTCAAAGGGTTGTAAATTTGCGGAATTCATTACCCCAGAATGTGGTGGACACTGGGACACTCCATAAATTTTAAGAGGAGATAAACAGATTATCTCTGTGAATAATAGGTTGAAGAGCAATGGAGTGCGGGCAGGAAAGTTGATAGTATTAAATAATGGAACAGGCTCAAGAGTCTGAATTACCTTCTCATGCTCTTAGTTCTTGAATTCTTTTGTATGCTCACTCATTTACTCATCATTGGCAGAGTTAAAGTGAGATATAATTGGGTAGGTGCTTCTCTATTTGCAGTGGGAACAAGCAGAGACAGTAATTGGAAGCAGAGGGGGGCAATTATAAGTTGAAGACATTTAATTTAGAAACATATTTTCTGATACCTAATGTCATCACCATAGATCAAGCACCAGATCATGTATGGACAATACATAAAACTTTTAAATTACAATGTGAGGTTAAAAAATAGACATATAGTTAAAAGTAATAGATGTGCGTAAATTCAATGGCTCTCTGGACAGAGAAAATATATCTTTGTAATATTACACCTGATGAGGTGTCAAGAAAGCTTCAAAGGGAAGGCCTAAAAAAGAGAATCACAGAATTTCTCGTGTGGAAGCAGGCCATTCAACTCACAACAACCTGAAGAATTACTGCTGAGTTTCTCCAGTAATTTCTGTTTTAGATTGATCCGTACATCTCTTTTTCAAATGTCTGTTGTTTTGATTCACCTCTTATTTCTAACCACTATGCATGTGTATTACACCATTTCTACTTGCAAATAATAACTAATAAACTTATTCTTTAGTTGACTCAAGATAGTCTGCTTAAATTAGTTCCTTTTAAAATTTAAATTAATTTGGTTTGGGTGGCCACAAAAATAGCCACAAAGGAGGGATCCTTTATAAATTAATCTTGCTACAGCCAACCAAGTGGGGCAGAAAAAAGTTTTCTCTTCTTTATTTATGTCGGATAAATGGGTATTGCTGGCATTTATTGTCCAGCTTAGTTATCCTAAACTAAGCGCCTTACCAAATTAATTTAGAGGAAAACTGAAATTCAATCATTTGGCAGAGAGTCTGAATTAACATATTCTGAAGAATCATCCCAACCAGACCCATTCCCCTACTCTATTTCTGTAACCCTGCAATTCCCATAGCACATTCCTGGACTCTTTGGGAAATTTGGCATGGCCAATCGAACTAACCTGCACCTTTGGACTGTGAGAAGAAACTGGAGTTCCCGGAGGAAACCCACACAGACACGGGAAGAATGGGCAAACTCCACGAAAGCAGTCACCCGAGGGTAGAATTGAAGCTGGATCTCTGGTGCTGTGAGGCAGCAGCACCAACAATTGAGCCACTGTGCTGCATGAAAATAGACTACAAACTGAACTGTAATCTTCTGGGAAAATCAGACTGTGAACATGATGGTTACAAACTAAACACAGCAGTCTGGGTGAGAGACAAATCTGCATTTTCCACTTTCAATAATGTGCAGGTACAGGGACTTAACAGCAGGCTTCAAGTGTAGTCTGTGTGTGCATTCGTGGCTTTTACATTCTTGTGTGTGGACTATTGTGCTGTTGAGGTCATAGTGTTGTGAATAACCAGTAAGAAAGGGAAAGGATACTCTCTCACTTGACTGGTGCTACCAGACAGCCATTAGCAAAAGGAACAAGAACACAAAAATTTAAATCAACCGGCAAGAATAGTGAAATTGACTACTTCTGGTAACCTTCGCTATAATGGTGGTATGTCAACCATCTGCCTGTATGAATTACTTAGGGGAGAGATGGGTGTTACCATTTCTGCTGAGTTTCTCCAGTAATTTCTGTTTTAGATTGAACCGTACATCTCTTTTTCAAATGTCTGTTGTTTTGATTCACCTCTTATTTCTAACCAGTATGCATGTGTATTACATCATTTCTACTTACAAATAATAACTAATAAACTTATTCTTTAGTTGACTCAAGAAAGTCTGCTTAAATTAGTTCCTTTTAAAATTTAATTTAATTTGGTTTGGGTGGCCACAAAAATAGCCACAAAGGAGGGATCCTTTATAAATTAATCTTGCTACAGCCAACCAAGTGGGGCAGAAAAAAGTTTTCTCTTCTTTATTTATGTCGGATAAATGGGTATTGCTGGCATTTATTGTCCAGCTTAGTTATCCTAAACTAAGCGCCTTACCAAATTAATTTAGAGGAAAACTGAAATTCAATCATTTGGCAGAGAGTCTGAATTAACATATTGACATGCCAGACCTTGGAAGAGCAGTAGATTTCTTTCCTGAAAGGAAATCAATTTACCAGATTGGCTTTTACGATAAGGCAGTAGACTGACCAACATTTTATTCCAGATTAGCTCATCAACTGAATTTAAATTCCCCGTTGCCTTGGTGGGATTTGAACTCAATCTCACAATCATCAGAATGGGCTGCTGCTTTTAGCTCTTAATAAGATCATATGATATTGGAGCAGTAGGCCCTTCAGCCCCACCAGTTCAGTGAGATCATGCATGATATGATAATCCTCAACTTCACTTTCCTGCCTTTTTCTCAAAGCTCTTGATGCTATTACTGTCTGAAATTGTACCTATCTCAGTCTTGAATCTAATTAGTGACATCAACAGTCCTCTGCAATCAAGAATTCTACAATTTATTGCCGTTAGAGAAGAAATTCCTCATCATCGTTGTCTTAAATATGTGACCCCTTTTGCTGAGATTAATTTTTCTGGTCCTCGACTTCCCCACGAAGTGAAACAATCTATTTTCATCTACCCTGGCAAGTCTCTGAAGAATCTTGTTTGTTTCAATAATGTCCTCTCATTTTCCTATAATCCAACAAGTGCAGGACAATTTGTTCAGATTCTCCTCATAAGATAGTCTCTCAACACTTGGCATTGATCAAGTGAACCTTCCCCGGACTGCCTCCAATGCCAATATACCTTTCCTTCGGAAAAAAGGAACCAATCTTTTCACAGTATTCAAGCTGTGATCTTGATGACATTTATCTCCAGAAATCTCTCAATTTCTGTTTTGAACCTGCAAATTGATTGAGCTTTCACAGCCCTCTAGGGATTGAGAATTCCAAAGGTTCAACATTCTCTAATGAAGAAATTCATCTTCATATCAGTTTTAAATTGTATAGACCTTATCCTGAGATTCCGTCCTTTGGTTTCACATAGCCAAGGAAAACTCTTTCCCTATATCTACCTTTTCATGATCTGTGAGCATTTCATTGGTTTCAATTACATCCACTTAATTCCTCAAAACTCCAGGAATACCAACCCAGGCTCCTCAAACTCTCTTGACAAGACAATTCCACTGTACCAGGGAAGGTTTGATCAATCTCTGTTGCCTTTTCTCTATGGCAGGTCTAGATATTCTCTAATCAAGCTATTAAGATATTTTATTGCACACCTCTGGAGTAGGTGAGTCTTGAATCTAGGCTTTCTGGTCCACTGTCACTGCACCACAAGAGCTTCTATTTTAGGTATATGCTTTCTTCGAGGAGCCAAAACTGTACACAAAATTCTAAGTGACACACATTGCATAGCGCTATGGGACCAGCTATCTCACTTAGCCTGTCGGATACCAAGAAGGCTGATCACCAAAGGGGACATAATGATGCAACATGTCAAATAGACACAAGAGTGATTAATAACACTAAACTCCACCGTTTGACATCTCATCCAGTTAGACAAGGAGGAAGGTGTCACCTCCCTGCCTCATCCTCATGTAACTGCTCACCCATTTCCCAACTTCTTGATTCCATTTCATCAACACTAGGCTTGAAGTAGATGTCATTCTGGCAGCATCCATTCATTTGCCAGGGCCAATGCCATTCAATAGAGCTGATGCCCTCTGATTGTGTGGCAGCACCCAGTGGTTAGAACTTACACTCTTGGGGACTCTAATCACATGAAAGAGTTGTGATTGTTTGTTAAGTTCCTGAATGGCACTTTATACAACAGGCCTTTCCTACAAGAGACACAACATAGAAGTTTCATTGGGAGCATCCTGTAACCTCCACTAAATATTGCCCCAAAGATTTGTTTTGAACTTTTACTTCTTAAGTTGTGGTTTTTTGCATTCTCTCCCTGATAGTTCTTATGCCATGAGATACATGCTGGTTGCCTTCCTTCTGCTGGTTTTGTGGCTACAGCTGGCCAATATTTAAATTTAAAGCAATGTCAAGGTGATTATTCATTGTATTCAGATGAATGGTCTCCAACTTTTGATTGATATTATCCATCCTGGTAATAACGTCCTCATCTTGATGAGCATAGGAAATTAATAAAGCAAAGACAACAGGTTAACTTAGGTCAGGACGTTCTCATTGCAGATACTTCGAAAGTATAGAATACATGAATCATTGAAAACTGAATTTATTCATTTTTTCACTTGGTAATTATTATTAATTTTTACATAGAGTGTAGGCTTTCCAGATATGGCCAACATTTGTTGACCATCCCAAAGTGCCATTGCTTCACCAGAGTTGGCAATCTCAAAATTTAAATCCATAATCCCATTTGAGGTCCTAACCCCACCTCAGGTATACCTGATCTGGAGAGGCAATAGCATAGCAATGTAAAATCACATAAACCCAACGACATTAGGATTTGATGACTATCAATATGCTGGAAGATTATAGAGTGAGAAGGGATTGAATAGAAACAGGTCAAAGTCACTGAGAGAATTAAAAGTGGAGCTGAGAATTTTATAATCAAGATGTTGCTGGGCTGGAAGCCAAGCATAACAAACACAGCAAAATTAGATCAACAGAACTTGGTGAAATTTAAGATACCTGCACGAGAGATTTGGGCAATCTGACTTTTATGGACAGTAGAATGTGAGAGATCAAGTCAGGAGTATATTACATTAGTTATTTTCAGAGGCAGCAAAGGCATTAATGAAGGATTCAGCAGCAGAATAACATGAAAAATAGATCAGAAGCTCAGCTAAGGATCAAGTTTCATACCAAGATTGCAAACAGACTGGTTTAATTTCAGACTGTTGGCAGGGAGAGTGACAGAGTTGGTCTTAGAGAGAAATCTTTGGTTCTGAACCCTGAATTACTGAATTATCACAGTCAGAAGGAGGCTGTTCAGCCCATTGTGTCTGCAGTAACTTTCTGAATGAATGTTATGACTAAGCACCATTCTCCTGCATTTCCCCCAACCTTGAATATTGCTACTATTTCAATAATCAGCCAATGAATCTAGTGTGCCTCATTTCAACCTGACCCACCACACTTGCAGTGCCTTACAGACTGTAACCACTTGATAGATGAACAAGACTTTTTTCTCATATCATATTGGCTTTGATTTTTTAACCAATATATCTGTACCCTCTAATTATTGATCCTTTTATGAAAAGGAACAGTTCTTTCCCTGCCTACTCTGACCAGACCCCTCACAGTTTTAAAACTTCAAATATCCTAGTAGTCTTCGACTTGGTGAAAAGTTTTTCTCATTCAATATTGAATGATTGGGAAACAGTGTGATAATTTAGAAACAGCAGAGGAGTAAATAAAGAAAGCAGTGGTCGAACTTGGTGTTGATGGGTTCATGTTGAAAAGTAACACTGTGCTTTCAGATAATGTCATTAGGGAGAAGTGTGTGGATGAAAACAAGAGTTGGGGCGTGGGGGGGGGGGAGGGGGTGGGGGGAGGTCAGGTTTATATTCTTTGGGGTCACCACAGCCAACAGAACAGAAGGAAGTGAAGTCGTTGCAACTGATTGTCTGGATATGATTAGATAAATAAAAATGCAAGCAGGTGAAAGCAATCCTATCCAGCTGAATGACAGTGTAAAGGGGTTGAAGAAGGATTGTCTGTCAACCCTGTCAAAGTTGCAGACAGTTGAGTAGGACAAAGAGGGCAAAGTTTCTCTTTGGCACAGTTATATGTACATCTTCACACAACTTTAAGATGCTTGAAATTGCAGCACAGTATCAAGTAACCCTGGCCTATCTTTACAAATATCATTATCACAAGGCAAGTTGACAGATGCAAGCTTGAAAGGCTGTAAATCTTTTGCTCAAATGTGGCCCAAATAATGTTTTTATACAAATAAGTTTTATCAGTAACCATTACATTGCCTATTTAATTTCTTCCCATTGGACAGTCATCTTTAAATTAAAATATGACCTGTACTATGTGTTTGTGAATGGCAGTGAGCCCCCATTAATGTGTGACACTACTGCATTCTCCAGTGCTCATTAAATCCTCTGGACCATTAAATGCCTGTCAACACTGTTAAGCTCTATCAGTTCTTTGATACAGTATATTTGAAGTTATTGGGCTGCAAATATTTGCAACTTCATTCTGATGATAAGCATTTCTGTCCATTTACATCTCCATTAAGTAAGCAAATGAGTAAACTGAAATTTCAAATAGAGCGTAATCCAAATTATTTTTTGGCAAAGGGGATGATCTCTTTGCTCTATGCACTCAGGCAGCTCTACTTCAGTTAACTTTCCTTGATGCTCAGCTGGATATATGTCAGCAAGAAATGAAAGCTGCTATTATCAATCTTTGTGTGCTTCGAATTGCACCTACCACCACACTGTCACATTGCCTTGTAGAAGCTGAAAGTGCATGGTGTTGGCCCTGGAACTTGGGTAAAAGCATAGAGATTTAATGCTCTGGATTTCCTGTTTAGTGTGAAAGCAGACACTTGGAAGAATCATGATTCTGAAAATGTCTCTCATTCATGAATGTATTATTTTATTAAAGTAATGATTTTGGAAGTTATATCAGTCATGAGCTATGATCCTTAAAGATACAACCATACAGATTTGGGAAATTAAGAAATTTGATGTGCAGATTGCATTTCTGATAAGAATGAAAGGAGGAAAGAAAGTCGCAACCATTTTCAATAAAGAATGCAAGCTGATGGAAAATTGCTTAGATAGGTTCCAGTTGACTGCCAGTGATCCTAATAACATTAGATTTAACCTTCAGCAAGTGATAAAATTAATGGACCAATTTAAGACAGCTGATCTTAAGTAAATGAAGGAAGACCTCCAGAGAATAGATTCAGAACCAAGATTGGAAGGGAAAATAATTGAGTAAAAACACAGGATATTCAGCTAACCTGAAATATACACAATGGCCAGGATTTGATCAAATGTTTGTCTTTCGCAATTTCATAGTGTTATCTCCACATATCATTTTGCTTTACCCACACATGATTATAATTAGAATCCTAAGTGCCAGTGATCTGCCTGGTAAATGTGATTTAACAGCCGGAAAAGCAAGTTTTGAGAAGATTTGTAGCTCAGATTGAGGTTCTTCATCCGGAGGCCCACTGAAGATGCTACCTGGGATGGCGACGAAAATCTGAAAATAAACCTTCCAGCTCAGCAAGCAAACCTACATCCAGAGCTGGGGAAGCTTTTCAGTGGTCAAACCTGCTGCCAGCTGACAACATAGCAGGTACAGGCAGATTATTAAAGAGCTTCCTGGCCCGATAGAGAGGCTCTGCATCACTGCCACAATCTCCCTGAAAAATTTCATTATCGTTTACATAAGACTTATTGAAAACATGAAGGTGACGTGTTTTTCAAAATTAAATCTCACATATAAATATTTTGCATTAAATTGTTTTCACTTCATTCCTGATATATCATTATCTGTTGATGAACTTATTCAGGGAGCTCAATATAGTGGCACACCTCATAGTTGAAAATGTGTTGCTGGAAAAGCGCAGCAGGTCAGGCAGCATCCAGGGAACAGGAGAATCGACGTTTCGGGCATAAGCCCTTCTTCAGCTCTGATCTCCAGCATCTGCAGACCTCACTTTCACACCTCATAGTTGGCAGGTATCAATGGGTAACTGTTAGGAGCACTTGCCACTTAAAGGAACATGGTTGGACTTGCAGGCTCAGCTGTTCCTCCCTTCAATTCATTGTAAAGGACATTGTCCAAGAATAATTGCAGAAGCTGTTGAAATGTTGTCATGAACTCAAAGGCCTGGAATGATTCTGTTAGTGAACATTGCGAGACGGACACACATTTGCACAGCAGAGAGACTGTCTTTCAGAATAATCATTTCCGTACCTTGACTGACTGTTCCTATCAAATTCCAAGCGCACAAGAGTAACAGGGCTTCCAAGACATACCATGCCTCCAGTCCCACACTCAAAAACCCCTCATCACTGACTCACCCTTGCCTGAATAGTTCTGGGACTGTTCCCTCCCTAGTGCTCTGGAGAAAAATCAGGAAAACTACTGACCTTATACTCATCTCTCCAAATTGACCGGTGCATGCCATCAGTAAATGATCATCAGGAGGGACCAGAAGATTTCCATGGACTACGTTGATCATGGGAAGCAATTTTATAAAAAGATTCTCATCAATGGGTACTGATGACACACATATGTATGACAATGGCAAATATGCCATACAGCTGAAGTAATTTTCCAAATGTGAATGCAAACATGCTGCTGAATTTGATGATGAATCTCAACCCACCCTCAAAAAAAAACAAAGTTTCCCATTCTGCCTAATTCAGTCACATTCTGGGACTATACTTATTGTCATGAAGTATATTCAAGGCTGTGATAGACAGATTTTCAGTCTGTAAAAAAATCAAGGGTCATGGGAAAAGGCAGAAAAGCCAAGTTAAGGATTATCAGATCAATCATGATGACACTGAAGGTGGAATGTGGTCAATAAGCTGAATGGCTTATTTCTTTTCCTGTGTCTTATGGGTACTCCCCCTTCTAGCTTTATAAACATCCCCACCCAATAAATTTATTGTTGGAATGCTGAAACAATAAATTCTCACTCATTACTTCTATCTCCTGCAGATATCTGAATGGATTACAATTCTGTGAATGGTAGTTCTCCTATATTGTCTCTCCCTGTTGCACTGCTTCCATGTGATGCTTATCAGTGAGTGTCGGCAGATCCTTTGTGGTTCAGGAAGTCAACCCTAAGAATGTGCGCCTAAGACAAAAATGTGCTGATTAAACACTTCCAGGATCAAGAACTTCAAAAGATTTTCACTGCCATAACACAGGAATGTTTCACCCAGCTGTAGCAACATTCCATGATTCATGTGGTCAGGGATAGCAGGGTGTGACTGTGACTGAGGCAGATATGATAATCCAGAATTTAGCTTTGGACAAGCTTTAGCCAATGACCATATCTGATAAATGCAAGAGCATTGTTCCCAAGAACAGGCTGTTATAAATCTAGTAATACATAATGAAGTAGGACTAATGAGAATTCTCTGGCAGGTAGTGATCACTTTAAATTAATTTTAAGAGAGTACATCTTGTTTCTCAAACAAGGCGGTTTAACTTAGATTAGGGTATTTAACGTCATAGAGTCATAGAGATATACAGCATGGAAACAGACCCTTCCGTCCAACTCGACCAAGCTGACCAGATATCCCAACCTAATCTAGTCCCACCTGCCAGCACCCGGCCCATATCCCTTCAAACCCTTCCTATACATATACCCATCTAAATGCCTTTTAAATGTTGCAATTGTACCAGCCTCCACCACTTCCTCTGGTAGCTCATTCCATACACGTTTTACCCTCTGCGTGAAAATGTTGCCCCTTAGGTCTCTTTTATATCTTTCCCCTCTCACCATAAACTTATGCCCTCTAGTTCTGGATACACCCACTCCAGACAAAAAGGACTTGTCTATTTATCCTATCCATGCTTCTCATGATTTTGTAAACCACTTTAAAGTCACCCCTCAGCCTCATTGTAATCTGAGGTAACTTTCTTCACTGTCCACTACACCTCCAATTTTGGTGTCATTTGTACTTACTTACTAACCTTCTATGTTCACATCCAAATCATTTATCTAAATGACAAAAAGTAGTGGGCCCAGCACTGATCCTTGTGGCACACCATTGGTCACAGATCTCCAGTCTGAAAAACAATCCTTCACCACCACCCTCTGCCTTCTACCTTCGAGCCAGTTCTGTCATCAAATGGCTAGTTCTCCCTGTGTTCCATAAGATCTAACCTTGCTAACCAGTCTCCCATGGGAACCCTTGTCGAACACCTTACCGAAGTCCATATAGATGACATTCACCGCCCTGCCCTCATCAATCCTCTTTGTTACTTCTTCAAAAAACTCAATGAAGTTGTGAGACATGATTTCCCATGCACAAATCCATGTTGACTGTCTCTAATCAATCCTTGCCTTTCCAAATATGTGTAAATCCTGTCCCTCAGGATTCCCTCCACAGGCATATGAGCAGAGATTATTTTTATTATTATTACTCCCTCAGGGGATGTGGGCATGCTGCTGGCAGGCCAGATTTGTATTGCCCTTCCCCAGTTGCATTTGAGGAGGTGGTGGTGAGTTACCTCCTTGAACTGCTAGGGCTAGTGTAATGTCAGAAGACCTGCAATGCCCCTGATAAAAAGGGAATTTTAGAATTTTGACCCAGCAGCATTAAAGGAATGGCAAGTTGTATAAATTGAGCTGGGAAAATAGGTTAAATTAGGAGGTTGACACATGACAATTGGTAGTCCTTTTAGCATAATGCTCAACAAAAGTTTAATGTAGTCAAAAAGAAGGACTTGATGTAATACCTATGGTTAAAAAGTAGACAAGGGGAGCATCCAGCTGAAAATGTGTTGCTGGAAAAGCGCAGCAGGTCAGGCAGCAATGGATGCTGCCTGACCTGCTGCGCTTTTCCAGCAACACATTTTCAGCTCTGATCTCCAGCATCTGTAGTCCTCACTTTCTCCTCCAAGGGGAGCATCCAATCAAAAACTGAGGCATACAAAGTGACAAAAACTAGTGGTAGGCCAAAGGATTGGGATTTAGCAAATTGCTAAAAAAGCTAATAAACAGGGATAAAATTGATGATGAAAGGAAGTTAGTAAGAAATACATGCTTAAAAAAATCTTCTGTGGAATTATGAGAGTAGATAATGTCAGCATGGGGTCCTTGGAGGATGCAATTTGGGAATTGATAATGAGGAACAGGAAAATTTCACTTTATTTAAATCATTATTTTGCATCAGTCTTCTTGGCAGAAGGAAAAATCTGCCAACTGTCTGTATCCCAAAGAATAGAATATTTGACAAATTAATGAGATTTAAGGCAGGTGAGTCACCAGGTGCTGATGCCCAGCATCAAAGGATTTTAAAAGAAGTGACTTCAGACACCATGAAGACATTCATCAAAATATTCTGGAACTTGGTGGATTCTGGGAGGAATCCAGCAGATAGGAAAACCATTAATGTGGACATTGTTCAAGAAGAAGAGAGCCAGAAAACAGAAACTACAAGTCTGTTCACCAAATCCCTTTCATCAGGAAAATGTTGGAGTCCAATATTAAGGAAGGAATAACAGGGGATTTAGAAAAGTTTATCACCAAAATGTCAATATGGCTGTAATGTATTCAAATCCGTTGTTGATGTAAAAACAATTGGGAGGTCAAATTGTGACAAGAACAGAGGAATCTGTAAGTGGATATAGATAGGTTGAGTGAGTGCGCAAATAACTTATTGATAGAGTTTCATGTATGACAGCAGGAAGTTGTGCACTTTGGTTAGAAGAATTAAAAGATTAATTAAATGTAGAGAAGTTCCTAAAGGTGCAATACAAAGGGATCTGGGTATTCTTGCATGTGAAGAAATGTTATCACGCAGCTGCAGCAAATAATTGAAAAGACAAATGGAATGTGGGTCATTTCAGTCATGTCATTAGAGTTTAAAAAGAAAAAAGTCTTCTTATAAATGTGTAGGGTGTTGCTGCAGAATACAGTGTGCAGTCTTGGTCCCTGTATTATGAAATATACAGGGGACAATTTAAAAGAGATTCACTCAATTGATTCTGGGATCAAAAGGTTAATTTATCAAGAATGATTAAACAGGTCAGACTTCTATTCATTAAAATTTAATGGAATGAGAGATAAATTTATTGAAACATGGAAGAGTTTGAGAGAGCCTGACAGTGTAGATGTTGAGAAGGTGTTTCCACTCATGGGGAATCTAAAGTTAGGAGACAGTTACAAGAGGATAGCAAAGGGATAACTCATAAATCTGAAATGCAAAGCAGTTTCTTGTCCCAGAGGGTAGTGAATGTTTCGAATTGTTTACTTGAGAATTGTGGAGGTTAGATCACTGAAGGTATTAGAGGAGGTACACATTTTTAAAAAAAATGACAGGCCAAGGGCTATAAGGAGCAAGCACAAAAAAAAGGGCTCATGTTGAGGACAGATCAGCCGTCATCTTACTGAGTGGTGGGGTCAGCTTGAGGGGCCATATGGTTTACTTCTGCTCCTATTTCTTATGTTCTTACCTAACTTGGCACAAATCTGGATAAAATGAGCTTCCCTTCTGTTATGAAATCGAATACCAAGTGGGTAAATCTGCTAAGGTATTGGACGAGGGTACTAACAGTTAAAAACACAAGTTAAAGGAACATGAAGAAAAACATATTTCAAGCTTTTAATGTAGCCTGAGAGTCTCTTAGAATGAGGAGGAGAAGGGTGTGTGCATTTTAAATATATATCCTTGGATGGTTTATGTAATTCTCAGATGGTTCAACAGACATGTGATTGTCCTTCACATGTTAAGCTGCTCTAGTTTTGATGTTCAATTTTTTTTTAATAATGAGAGAACTGGCAGAAATTAATGCTGCACTATAATGCCTGGATGCTTAAAAATTGTTTGTTTGAAGCCTCAATGGACATTTAGACTTGGTAAGGATTTCCTGTTACTTGTGATGTCAGAGTACTTCTGAGGTCAAACACCTATCTACATAATGATATACAAGTCTATCACCACCTGAAGAGAATGCCCACTGGCATATGTTTTATTGTTATACTCCACATTAAACAGGCAATTCATATTGACATTTGACAAACTCTGAAATCTGCTGTCAGCGAATCTATCTATATGGATATTGAGCAGCTAAATAGAAATGTTGAGCTAAATCAGCAGAAAACAGAAATGTGAGTAGATTACAATTCTCACAATTAGAATCCTTTCAGTATCATGGTGATTATGGGTGAATGCATATGTCTGAGGCCACGCCTGTTGAAGATAGCAGCTTGACTCCTTTACACTGGAGAAATGACTGAATATCCTGATAAGGTTACTCCACTAACTGTGGAGACCTTCTGAGAAATTAAAGGGCAGTCTCTCAACCTCAAGAATACACCTTAATGAGATTCCATTTGTTAGCAAAATGTCAGGTTCTAGCCTTGACTGGTAGGCCTGTCAGAATTGAGAAGGCAGCAATGCTGAATTATAGTTGAAAGTAAGTAGCAGAATAAGGGGATAACTCCTTTCTTCATCCCCTCCTGAGCATTTCTTTTGATTTCTTTAAAAACATCAAAAGAAACATCAAAAGAAACATTTTCCTCCTTTGCAAGGAAAGCAATAGTTCGAAGTGGTGATTAATTGAAGCACTTCACCATTCATTACTACAATGTCCTGGAGGTGGTACTGGCATTTCTTAAAACCTTTGTTTGGCCTGTATTTCAGATTGTTTCTTCAGGGAAATGATTCCAAAAGCCAAATGTTACCATTCCCTTTTGGTTAATACAATAGAACCTGCATCATACAATTCAAATGCCTGTATATATATCAGTATAATTAGGTTATGAGCCCAACTGATATTATCATCAGTGAAGTCAGATCCCAGACAGGAACGTGGCTAGATGGATCATATTTTTATTTGTTTGGTGTTAACAAAGTAGACTCTTGTTGAAACACATGCATACAATGCTGCAGATTTTTGTTTTGACAATATAAAGGAAATTTATTACAAAAGAAATGAAGATCAAGTGGATTAATCCATACTATTCATTTATAATACAAAATCAATCATTTTGACACATAATAAAAGCACAATTCCAAAACACTCCTTTTAAATTGAAAATAAACAGAACATTGTTCATATAGCATCCAAAACACACCTCTGGTACAGTACCCAAAACACCACTTGTGCAATACGCATATCAGCACCACTGTATCTAATAGGAAGAAAGTGAGGACTGCAGATGCTGGAGATCAGAGTTGAGAGTGTAGTACTGGAAAAGCACAGCAGGGCAGGCAGCATCCAAGGAGCAGGAGAATCGATGTTTCAGGCATAAGCCATTCATCAGAAATGAGGCTTGTGGGCCAGTGGGCTGAGAGATAAATGGGAACCGGGTGGGGCTGAGGGGGAGGTAACTGGAAATGTGATAGGAAGATGAAGGTGGGGGGAAAGGTGATAGGTTTGAAAGGAGAGTTGAGCGGATAGTTGGGAAGAAAGATGGACACGTCGAGATGGCTGGGCTGAGTTGGAGGCTTGCCACTGGGATAAGGTGAGGAAAGGGGAGATGAGGAAAGTGGTGAAATCCACATTGATCCTATGTGGTTGCAGTGTTCCAAGGCAGAAGATAAGGCGTTGTTCCTCCAGGCAACGGGTGGTTAAGGTTTGGCGTTGGAGGAGGCCCAGGACTGGCATGCCCTTGTTGGAGTGGGAGGGTGACGTAAAGTACCTTGCCCCCAGACCCACCTCCACTCCCATTTATCTCTCAGGCCCATGACCCACAAGCCTAATTCCTGACGAAGGGCTTATGCCCAAAACGTCAATTCTCCTGCTCCTCGGCTGACCTGCTTTGCTTTTCCAGCACCACACTATATCCAACACCTTGGTAGGTTTAAGGTACTCATAACTAACTTTTGCAAGAAGTTTCTTCCTGGTACTATTATTTAACTGAATTTCAATGTACTCAGTTTTAAGTAACTTCATTGAGACATGAACACAACATTTCTGGTCAGGGACTAACACGAATGCTCTTCGCTAAGTTAATTGAGTTCACTAGATAACCCTCTCTTTGGACTATTTTTCTACAGACCCATCCAATTCCAAAGACTTCACAGGACTTCTTGACTCAAAGTACAAAGTGTGCTCCTCTCACCTTTAGATATTTCACTTAAGATCAAAACAAAATCAAAGTCTCAGAACTCTCTAACAACATTGAGGTCCCAACATTTATCATACTGGGTTGCAAACAAATCTAAATACACCAAAGTCCATTCATTACGCTTGAAACCCATTCACTCTAAACTCAAGCCTCAAAAAACACTATTAAAAAAATCATTGTGAATACAAAATTGCTTACAACTTCATTGTTGACTTCCAAAAAGTGGAAAAAAGCACCCTATTAAATGATGGCTTGGGTATAAGCTGTAGTAATACTTGCAGTATAGGAAACAGGCAAGAGAAATATGGCTAGATTTACAATTGGTACACATGTAACAGCAGGTTTAAGTGCACAGGTGGTCTGAAAATTATGAAGCAATGATTCTTTACTCTACTAGTGTCAAGCCTTCAGAAACATTAAGATAAATTAAAGCTCAAATGAGGTAAGCAGGTTATTTACATTGAATTGAATGTGCAATTCATTTGTAAGTTGAGGAATCCTTTGTTTGTCTGTTTCTGTCCAGGAAACCTCCACTTGACAAAGACTACCCTAGCTGCAGAAGGTCCATAAATACTACCTGGCTCCCCTGCTCAGTGCCTTTGACCAACTTTGCTGCCTACAGTCTAGTTAAACACAACTATGGTGGAATTTAATCAAAGTAATAGCAGTATTGCTTTGTGAGCCAGTCAAACTTATCTGGGCTACAAGGAGCATTGACCAGGGTTAAAACTTAAAGAGGGATATTAGTGCTCGGACAGCTGTTGACCAATCCCAGGTTAACAACTGTACACTTCATGTTACTGCCACAATGGTACTGTACACAACAGAGGAAACCAGGCCAAAGGCAAGTAATGCCAAGATTGACAGGGTACGAGAGTAACAGGGAAGTGTGGGAGGTAGTTTCAACAGTGTGGTTTGTGGCTCACAGAAATCCAACTTCCTGATCCTAATGCTGGCTCCATTCAATGAAGGACTTACCCTCAGAAGCCTACAAACAAACCCTAAATGATTGAGTTGTCAGGCTTCCAGCATGGTTTGTTTCTTTAATCATGAATTGCTGGTTGAATCTAAGCAATAGCACAACAATGCCCTTTCATGTGCATTCAGTTATGCACTCAAGTGTCTAATTGGCAGCGTATGGGAAAACTGTCCAAAAGCCACAACTTAATCAGAACAGAGGCAAGGTGGCAGGGATCCCATGCACACCTAATTAAATGCCCCCAATTACCCATCAGGGAAGGGCATATGTATATAATCAATTAGAGTCATAGAGTCAAATAGCACAGAAAGAGACGTTGCCAATTAAGTTTTCCAAACTAAACCAGTCCCACTTGCCTGTGTTTGGTCCAGATCCCTCTAAACTTTTCCTATTCATGTACCTGTCCAAAAATCTTTTAAATGTTGTAACATTTATCACTTCCTGCATCTACCATTTCCTCTAACAATTCATTTTGCAGATGAACCACCCTCTTTGTGAAAGTGTTGTTCCTCAGGTCTCTAAGTCTTTTTTCTCTCACCTTAAAAATATGGCCACCAGTTTTGAACTCCCCCACCTTACAGAAAAGACCTTTGCTATTCATTTTATGCATGCTGGTCATGATTTTATAAACTTCCATAACCTTCTGTATTCCAGTGAAAGAAAGGTCCCAATCTATTTAGCCTCTGCTTATAACACCAACCCTCCAAGCCCAGCAACATCCTACTAATTCTTTTCTGAACCCTCTTCAATTTAATAATGTTCTTTTTATTGTTGGTGGAAAAATGGTTCCTGCATTCAATAAATGAGCTGTCATTAATCAAACATGAAATATTAAAAGGCTACTGGGATAAGAAAGGTAACATGTAAGATACTTCCTATTCAAAGTTTTATCAGAGAAGGCTGACGCCTTGAATGGGTTAGTGTTGGTTGCTAGTTTATAATCATAAGAGGGCTAGCTTAATTCAGATCAAAAACAAGTTATAACAACTCTTAGGGTACATCACAAGAAGAAAGTTTACTTCCTTTAGGACTGTTAGAAAACGTTGAAACATAGAACACAGGAGCAGGAGTAAGCCTTTTGGCCCTTTGGGCCTGCTTCACCATTCAGCAGGATTCTGGTTAATTATCCAACTCACTACTCTGTTTCTGCATTCTTCCCATCATTGTTTGATCTCTTCAACTTGAAGTAGCATACCAAACCCCTTTCTGTAAACATTTAATGCTTTGGCCTCAACTGCTTTCTGTGGCCAAAACTCCCACAGGCACGCCACACTCTGGGTGCAAAATATTCTTTCATCTCAGTCCTTCTTGATGGACCCTATACCCTTAGATTACTACCCCTGGTTCTGCCTGTGCCCCTTTTCCCCCCACAACATCCTTCCTGTATTTATCATGGCTAGTCCTTCTAGAATTTTATAGGTGTGTATGAGAGCTCCCCTTATTCTTTCAAACTTCAGTGAATAAACTCCAAACTAATCCATTTTCTCTTCATACACGAGTCCTCCATTCCAGGAATCAGTCTGGTAAACCTTTGTTGCATTCCCCACATTGCCAGAACATCCTTCCTCAGAGGACCAAAACAGTTCATAATATTCCAGGTATGGTCTCACCAAGGTCCTATATAATTGTAGCAAGACATCCTGTTCCCAGACTTGAATATTCTTGCAATGTCGGCCAAAATACCATTTGCCTTTTTCACCACCTGCTATACCTCCATGTTTACTTTCAACACATTGAAAAATCTAATTGCAGATCTCAGCATGATTTTGCTCTGTCATTGGATTGATCTGATGACTCACCAATACCACCTAGATAAAAATTGGCTGGCATTGTATTTTTGGAAATGGTCTTCACAACTTAAGACCTGCCTCTGCCTGTTACCAGAATTGGGCAGCATTTCAACATGGGACTGCCACCTTATTCAACTGACTAAACCATTCATCTGTGTAGGATTTGCAGATTTGATTTCAATGAAAATATATGTTGCAGTGAGCACGAAGAAGGTAAAAATGGTAAAATGCTCAAAATTGGTGCCAACAAGCCTCCAAACCATTTCTAGTTTAAATAGAAAGTGTAGTGAGACAGGAGAGGAGAATGTTAATCTCCCTGCAAGAGATTGTGATTCAGATGCAACCTCCATGTCATATTTCACTTTGATTGGCTATATTTGCCGGGGTTTGGGATACCTGGGAAATCCATCTGCACCACCCTTATGCCTCTAACTGCCTCTCTGCAATCCCACCCCTGTTCTCCTGCTACTATTCATGAAAATCCTTTGCCCATTCCAGTGTCTCTCACCTCCAAATGGCTCTAGCCCCTGGAATATCTCCCCACATTTGTATACAATCCCCATTCCTTGCAATTCCTACCAACCTCCTCATGTTACTGGTACTATCCCATGTGGCTTCACCCTAATCTCCAGTTCTCCCAAATTCTTACCTATCGATCAATCTGTCCATAACCTCCAAACTGTAATCTTTCCTATTTTCCCCTTTGCCCATACTCTGTGGCCTAAAGATGCAGGTCCTTCCCTTTCCAACAATCTGGTTGTGGCCAGGAAATAAAGACAAATGTCTTACTCACTGTCAAACCTATGAAAACGTGAAGGAAACCAAGTCGTCTGAATCCCTCATGAAGCTAAATAGCAGCCCAGCTCCCTCTCCATCTTGAAATTACTACTGGGGGGCCCCTTCCCAGCTTCTAATATTTAAACCATGAGATCTGGATGCTTTCTTGTGAAAACCATATTGAGGGTCCATGAAAAACCATTGTGAGATTCTGCTGCCACTATAATGGATCCAGATTCACTGCTATAGAAACCACCAAACACGCAAGGACATTTGTCTATGGTTAACAAAGGAGCAGCAGTCAGTTA
Source organism: Chiloscyllium plagiosum (assembly GCF_004010195.1). Lineage (NCBI taxonomy): Eukaryota > Metazoa > Chordata > Chondrichthyes > Orectolobiformes > Hemiscylliidae > Chiloscyllium > Chiloscyllium plagiosum. The sequence goes on along the minus strand of NC_057711.1, from coordinate 99,160,464 downwards.
TTTAGCTCGGAAGTGACCTTCAGCAATTAATGGAAGAATTAGATACACAAGAAAGAACAAATGAACTGTTGGATACTTCAAATCAGGAAATATTAGCACCAAGAATATTCCGTGCAACCCGAGGCTGTTGGCAATTTCGCGCAAAATTAATTTCACTGATACATATTTTGAGGGCATTGCTTGAAAGACGTTTTTATTCATCATGCAGACACAAGCAAAGACAGCATCTGTGGAAAGAATCTTTCATTGCACAGGGAAAAACAAGAGCACACTAGATTCATCTGCATTATTTAGTGAACTGATTCGAAACAATATTGAAAAGCAAAGGTGAGGGTGATAGAATTTCCAACAAAACAAATGCATTTAACAAGGGGGAAAGGTAGTCGTGTCTGAAAGTGACCATTCAGTTCTTGCATTTCAAGCATCCTGAAAAGTTCTAAATATTCCCTGTAGATTTACATTTTATTGTTTTGAAGGTTTCCAGGATTTCCCATGGCCCTATATTTCCAAGAAAGTATTTTCCAAACACTAATTGTCCTTTTGTGTGAATAGCCAGAAAGTTATCTTGTTCTGTAAAAGCAAAATAATGTGAATGCTGCAACACAGAGAATGCTGGAGAAACTCAACAGGTCTGACAACATCTGTGAAGAGAGAAACAAAGTTAACATTTTAAATCTGATATGAATCACAGACCCTTACAATACAGAGGAGCCATTTGCCCATTAAGTCCATATGACCAAAATGAGTCTTCTTCAGAAACATGATGCTGCTAGATCTCCTGAGTTTCTCCAGAATTATGGTTTTCTTTTCCAATGTTTATTCCATGTGGCTTTGTCTTTGTGTTCCTATTTAAAATAAAGTAATATTTTTGATTTACTTTCTCCAATCCCTTAATGATACCCCCACAACACCACTTATCAGGTAGTTTATTCAGAAGGAGAAAAACCCAGTCACTGGTACTTTTCAGACTTAGTAATGAGATTGGATCACATTTTGTCAATTTTATTCCTGTCCCACTTTATTTACTAGTGCTGGCCCTGAGGACTCTATCAGTGCTTCAGCTATTATCTTTTTGCTGGACATCCTGTACCTGTATGCTCATTCACTCAAGAACAGAGTCCTTGTGATCTACAAGTTTATTAAGGATGATAGCATCAACATCATGGTATTGACTGGTTTTTGTCCTTCTGATAGTCCACAATCTCCACAGAACAGGTCAGAAACAAGGCCATTCTGAGGTGTAAGAGTTCTGCTACCAGCACCAATAAACATTCAGCGAGCCGCCCTGTGCTTGATTTCTACTCAAGCAAGTCTTTTATCCTCACATTTACATTCTAGTTTTTAAATAGCTGCAAGATTTGGTTTTCAGGTGGCAGTTAGAGAACCAATAAGAGACAAAACATATTTGAACTCATCCTGATGAATCTGCCTGCTGCAGATGCATCAGTAGGATATTGAATGGTCCTTATTCTCACACTGAGAATAGACTCCATTGTGTTTTGTGGCACTATTACTGTGCTAAATAGGACAGACATCAATAAGATCTAGAAACTCAGTTCTGGCTTTGATGTGGTGCTGTGGGCCATCAACAGCAGCAGAATTATACTCCAGCACAATTCACATAATCATGGTCCAGCATATCTCCCAATCTACCATTATCAGCAAGATAGAGGGTTAACCCTGGTTCAATGAAGAGTGCAGCGGGCAATTCCAGGAGCAGTACCAGGCATACCTAAAAATAAGGTGTCAACCTGTTGAAACTATAAAACAGCATGACAAATAGCACGAATAGCAATTGATAGAAAGAGGTAAACAGTTCCACAACGAATGGATTAGAACTAATCACTGCAGACCTGCCATTCCAGTGGATGTGGACAATTAAACAACTCACTCGGGAAGTGACTACATAAATATCTTCAATGATGTGGGAGCCCAGCACATCAGTACAAAAGAAGCATCAATATTAATCTTCAGCCAGAAGCGCCGAGTGGATGACCTATCTCGGCCTCCTCCAGTGGTTCGTAGCATCACAGATAATAGACAATGATCTTCAGCCAATTTGATTCACTCCACAAGATGTCAAGAAATAATTAGACATACTTCATGATGCAAAGGCTATTGGCAAAAACACTGAAGGCTGTTGCCCTAACCAAGCTGTTCTTGTACAGCTATGACAGTGGCATCTATCTAACAATGTGGAAAAACATTCTGGAGAGCAAAAGCAGGACAAATCCAATCATGCCAATTACCCCAATTATGATCATCAGTAAGTTGATGGAAGAGCTCATCAGCTATCAAGCCTTTGTTCTATAATAATCTTCTCAATGACACTCAGTTTGTTTGTTTTTTGCCGAGCGACTCAGCTTCTTCCTCATTACAGCCTTGATTCAAACATGGACAAAAGAGCTGAACATGTTTGGTGAGCTCTCAATGACTTGCCTTGACATTAAGGCTGCATTTGACCAGGTGACGCATCAAAGAAAAATGGGAATCGGGAGAACTCCCTGGTGGTCAGAGACATCCTGGCACAAAAGAAGATGGTTATGGCCATTTGAAGTCAGTCATCTCAGCTCCTCTGCAGCAGTTCCTCAGGATAGTGTCCAAGGCCCAACCATCTTCAACTACTTCATCAATGATGTTCCCTCCATCATAAGGTCAAAGGGGAAATGATTGAATAATGCTCATCACTATTCATGACTCCCCAGAGGGTGAAGCAGTCCATGTTCATTGCAGCAAGAACCGGACAATATCCGGCTTTGGGCTGATAAGCAGGAAGTAACATTTGTCCCTCAAAAATGCCAGAAAAGTGACTATCTCCAATAGATGACAATCTAACCATTGATCCTTGACATTCATTGAATTACACAAAAGTGAGGACTGCAGATGCTACAGATCAGAGTTGAGAGTTTGGTGCTGGAAAAGCACAGCAGGTCAGGCAGTATCAGAGGAGCAGGAGAGTCGATGTTTTGGGCAAAAGTCCTTCATCAGGAATTCAATGAATTATCCTTTATCAAGATTCTGGGATTGCCATTGGCCAGAAACTGAACTGGACTAAACACATAAATATTGTGGCTATAATAGCAGATCAGAGGCTAAGAATTTCTGGGTGTGTAACTCATCTCCTGACTCCCCAAAGCCTGTCCATCATCTACAAGGCACAGGTCAGGAATATGATAGCATACTTCCTACTAGCCTGGATGGATGCAGCTTCAACAATTCTTAGGAAGCTTGACAGAAAGCATCTGGCTTGATTGGCACAACATTCACAAACATCCATTCCCTCTATCAGTGACACTGAATAGCAGCAGTCTATCTATAAGATGCACTACTGAAATTCACCAAAGCTCTTCAGATAGCACCTTCCAAACTCAGAAGCACTACCATCTGGAAGGTCAAAGGAAACACCAGCAGCTACAAGTTTCACTCCCAGCCACTCACCATCCTGACTTAGAAATATAATACTGTTCCTTCAGTGTCACTGAGTCAAAATCCTGGAATTCCCTCCCCAGTGACACTGTATGTCGAGTGACGGCATATGGCTGTAGCAGTTCAAGAAGTCAGCTCACCATCACTTTCTCAAGCAGTGAATGGTGGACGATAAATTTAGCCTTGCCAAAAACAATCTCCGGGGCCTCACCATTTCATAGCTCTGTAATCTCCTTCAAACCTATATTGCTGCAATATCTGTGCTGAATTAATTCCGACATCCCTGATTATAACACTCCAGCTCTGGTGGTTGTGCCTTTAGTTGTCTTGGGCCCAAGCTTTGGATTGCCCTTTATGACCTGCCTGCCTCTCAAACTCACCTCTCTCCTTTGAGGCACATCTGAGAACATAATTGTTGGAGTAAGCTTCTGGTTATCTGTTCTACCATTTTCATTTGTGACTCTGTGATATTTTATGATAGGGAAAAAACTTGGAAGTGACAGTGCTGCTCCAAACTGGAGTTCCATTTTCAGTTTTGCAAAATGACTTGTGTCAATTCTGTCAATTTCAAATTGAACAGATTATCCTTCTGCCTTTGTGAAGAACCTTGGGACATTTTATTATCTTAAAAGTGCTTTCAAAATGCTATTTGTGTTTGTAGTTCTTTTCTGAACTGTTGTCAGAATCTAACTGTTCTCGTTGTGTCCTGACAGCTAGAGTTGGCACTGTGCCCAAGTTGCGGTCTGAATGGAGTATTATTTTGCTTGGCTATAACTTGCTCTAACTTGACTTCTACCGTTTGACCATGTGGTTCAATATTTGTTTAGCTTTGTTGATGTGTGTGCTGCATTGTTTCCAGATGTTGAACATCCAATTCTCAAAGGTCCCTAATTTGTTTTGATTTTATCCATCATTACTTCTGCATCCTTCAGTATGTGCCACTTTTTCTGATGATGTGGCACACTTTATTCCCATCAAACTGTAGCTTATAATCTTTCTGCCTTGGTGTTCATTTTGTCTAACTGTAATTTCTGTCTCATCTGATACCATCATTTCTCCAACTCAACTACAAATTGTTTTCTTGCAATTCTGAACTAAGGTCATTTACAGAATCTAGAAACAGTAACAATCCCAATATAGAGCCATCAGGGCACCCAATAAAGTGCTTCCATTATTTCTGCCACTAAGCTTGCAACATGTTCAATTATTTCCCATGATTCAGCCAGTTTCCTATTCACAGAGTTAGTCCTTAGCTCCCATTTTTTTTTGGATTTAATCAATAGCTTTTCATGTGGAATTTTTCATCTTTGCGTTTCTCAGGACGTGATCTACTTTACAGGACTTTCGACAGTCAAGGCGAATTGTCACTCTTTTGAGGAATTCATGACCTTCACCATTTAAATCCATACTAAGCTGGTGTTCTGTGTTATTATACAGATAATCTCCAACTACACTCCTGATAATCACTTCTATTATTGAACACATAGAAAGAAAAACAAATGGATCTGCAGTTGCTAGTGTTCTTTTTATAATGCTCATCACTATTCATGACTCCCCAGAGGCTGAAGCAGTCCATGCTCATTGGAGCAAGAACTGGACAATATCCAGCTTTGGGTTGATAAACAGGAGGTAACAGTTTAAAATATGGGCAGAAAGTGAGGTCTGCAGATGCTGGAGATCAGAGCTGGAAATGTGTTGCTGGAAAAGCGCAGCAGGTCAGGCAGCGTCCAGGGAACAGGAGAATCGACGTTTCGGGCATAAGCCCTTCTTCAGGAATGAGGAAAGTTTGTCCAGCAGGCTAAGATAAAAGGTAGGGAGGAGGGACTT
>NC_057711.1:99131577-99155071 GCF_004010195.1 Chiloscyllium plagiosum | reverse complement strand
CGGTCTGTCTCCCCAATATAGAGGAGGCCACATCGTGTGCAGAGGATGCAATAGATGATGTGTGTGGAGGTGCAGGTGAATCTGTGGCGGATATGGAAGTTTCCTTTGGGGCCTTGGAGGGAGGTGAGGGGGGAGGTGTGGGCGCAAGTCTTGCACCTCCTGCGGTTGCAGGGGAAGGTGCCGGGAGTGGAGGTTGGGTTGGTGGGGGGTGTGGATCTGACGAGGGAGTCACGGAGGGAGTGGTCTTTACGGAATGCTGATAGGGGAGGGGAGGGAAATATATCCTTGGTGGTGGGGTCCGTTTGGAGGTAGCGGAAATGACGGCTAAAATATAGGCAGCCTATTTTCCAAGTCGAGATTGTGATGCTGGAAAAACACAGCAGGTGAGGCGGCATCCGAGGAGCAGGAGAATTGACATTTCAGGCATAAGCCTTTCATCAGGAAGTTTATTTTCCAATCCTGTTTCCAATCTAATGCTACTTTACTGGTGTCAAGTGACTACCTCATAATAATTATCAGTGTCTCACAAATCTCTTTCACAATGTTTCTCAACACTCTAGAGTACATACCATTTTACCAAAATATCTCAGTTTTTTTCTTTTTCTTTTGTTTTAACCTTCACTGAAAAATCTGTTTCATTTAATTTGTTCACTGATTTTACATTGGTTAAGTCTGTTCAGGTTAGGGATACTGCTCACATCTTCCTTTGCGAATCATTGGACAAATTATGAATTCAATATAGTAGCTACGTTGTATGATTCAAGATTTATAATTTTCAACAGGTCTGCAATTACGGGTACGGATCTTGAAATGTTTTAACACTGTTGCAATGAGAATTTTCTGCTGTGATACTTTTCTAGGTTCCTCATCTCTTTTGTAAAGAACTAGGTATTTCTTTATAATACCTTTTCATTTTTATCTTTAGGTTAGTTTATTGTTCTGTTGGAGTTAAAACGTAGCTGACAGAGGTCTTACCTCAGCTAGAAACTATAGGTGAAGTCTTCCAATGCTCTGAACATAATGTGATTTGTAATTATCATAGTAATATTCACTTTATGCTAAATAGTATGAAAGCCAATAAGTGCTTGAGGAATTAAATGTACATTTTTGAGAAGACCTATTCCTTACAAATTTCTTAAGGGTAATTGTGGATGGGCAACAATGGTTGGCCCTGATAGTGGCCCTCACATTGTGTGAGAAACCATGAAAACATGTGGATTACCTTTTAACCAGATAACTGAATTTTTATCTGTATTTTTCTCATTAATTCTTTCATCTTTCTTTCCTGCAGATCCTTAATTCTTTTTTCCACTCATTTATTTCACTTTTGATTTGTTTGCTGATTAACCTTGGATTAATACTCATTTCAGCTGAGCAAGATTTTACTTCAGTGTTTAACCACCATCATGTGTGAAGTCACTGCCAGAAGTAATGATTCTTCACACATTGACCTTACAATTTGTAAGGGGTTATGTGTAGAAATTCCCACTCCTATTTGGGCTTCCAAGGTTTGTATTGTAGGATGGCTGCTCACCACAGCTCATCTTGGTCAAAGACATCTCTGTGAGACTTATTGCACCATTCTCCTTTTGGTAAATATCTATAAGGCCTGTTTGGTCCTCTGTGGCTAACAAAAATCACTTGGTGGTCTTGCAAGAAGAAGCTCCTGCCTTAAATTTAGACATATGAACAGGCAGGGAATAGAGGAATATGGACCACGTGCAGGTAGATGAAATTAGTTAAGAATGGCATCATGGTCAGCAAAGGCATGGTGGGCTGAAGGGCCTTTTCCTGTACTGCACTATGATATATGTTGAACTGAATGTGGTATAATGTGTGACAACAGCTATGTGCAAATTGCATTGGTATCACAGGGATAGTTACTAAGACTATGAGAAAGACTTGATATCACATCACAGAATTAATATAGTGCAAAAGGTGGCCATTTTACCCATCACTGAAGGAAGTCTATCTTGCTTCTTTAAGGTCTAATGCTATTCTCTCACCTGAGTACAAATGGTGTGTTTAATGTACTACTCAGCATTAACCCTTTTCGATCCTTCCACAATTCTGTGAATTCTGATCGGCTTGGGTTTGTTTACATGTTGCAGCTGCCATCACAAGCTCTTCACATCAGGAACAATTTGGACATTAGGGCAAATGAATAAAAGGCTTTGTCAAAGTAGAAAGTTTGATGGAGCAACGTGTACTTACATAGGACACTTAAAGTAATAAAATACTTGAAGGCATTTCACAGGAACGCTATTAAAAAAAACTGAGTTGCAATATGGGGTATACTTGACAGTGAAGAAGATTATATCGAATTAACTTTTTCACACAGAAGGTGGTTATATGTGGAATGAACTGCCAGACAAAGTGATAGATGCAGGTCCATTGACAACATTTAAAAGATGTTTGGACCAGTACATGAATAGGAAAGGTTGACAGGGATATGGGTCAAATTCAGGTAAGTGAGATTAGTTTAATTTGAGGAACTTGGTCAACATGGAGAGTAGGACTGAGGGGTTTGTTTCTGTGCAGTATGACTGTATGACTCAATGTGATATGAGGGGAACTGATCAAATTGTGAGGTGCGTTGTGAAGGGGTTGAGTGGTAGAGAGGCAGGAAGATCTATGGGCATTTATTTGACATAAACTAACATATATATTTTACTTCACATGTATTAACATTTTTGAGCAGATGGATGTTGGTTATTTTTGTGAAGGTTTTTTTTTAAATCAAGGCCAGACAGTCTTTCTGGAACAGAGAATAAATTTAGCATTTGACTACAAAAGCAGGTGACTACAGACTTTTTGATAGGATACTTGTATAATTCTGCTGATAACAGGAAGGATAAGATGTAAGACCATCAGCTTTGTTTTCAGTTCAGAAGAATCTAGGATCAATAAGGTCTTTACAAATTCAGGTCAGAAGATTTGAGAAGCAAGTTTAGTTTCTCTCAGAGTAGTTCAGGAAATAAGTCACCTTATTAAAGGGTTTAGTTTGTGAAATTTCCAAACCAGCAGAGATTGTTTTGAAATTTGCAGGTTATTAAAACTGAGAAAACGTAGGGTCTCAGATTTGTGCAAAAGTTCATGTTTGTGGACTTAGAAAGGATTTGCCATATTAGCTGCCTAATCCAAGGCAAAGAAACTGTGGGACATCAATTATGTAGAATATCAAGAGTGGAGATAGAAATAAAATTTCTCTGATCCTGAGTCCTGGAACTGATTATGTCAAGAACCAGTTTAAAACTTTGTTCTGTTGTGTATTTTGATATTGTTAACTGCCTCCTATATTTAAATAGCTTGATTTTAAAAAATACTGTGTAATAAACTTCTGTTCCACTGTTAAAATAATTAGTTTCAAGCAAATATGCCTCAGTGACTGATCACAAAGTTACTTAAGCAAGCGAAAAATGAAACGGCGGCACAGTGGTTAGCACTGCTGCCTCACAGCACCAGAGATCTGGGTTCAATTCCAGCCTCAGGCAAATGTGTGTGTGGAGTTTGCACATTCTCCCTGTATCTGTATGGATTTCCTCTGGGAGCTCCAGTTTCCTTCCATAATCCAAAGATGTGTAGGTTAGGTGAATTGGCAATGCTAAATTGCTCATAGTGCGAGGTGTGTTAGTCAGGGATAAATATAGGGTAATGGGTTTTGGTGGGTTACTCTTTGGAGGGCTGGTGTGGACTTTTTAGGCCAAAGGGCCTGTTTCCATACTGTAGGGAATCTAATCATCCCAGGAGCAAGAGAGTCGACATTTTGGGCATAATGCTTCTTCAGTCCTGGAGCTCCTTGGATGCTGCCGGACCTGCTGTGCCTCTTCCAGTGCCACGCTTTATCAACTCTAACTCTCCAGCATCGGCAGTCCTCACTTTCTACGAATGCCTGATGCGGAATGACCCTCAAAAGCTATAGTCTATGGTGACAGGTTCGTGGCCTGTTCCAGCAGAAACAAGCTATAGAAACAGAGATAATGAGTGCCCAGTCTATCTTGTGTGCATTAGATTTGGAAAAACTCTATAACAAGATACTCAAGCAGATCTTTCAATGCAGTGCATATCATTCCCAACTCTGTATCAAAAACTCTAGGTTTCAAGCTCACCACGGGATTTGATGACCAGGAGGGTGCTTTCCTAATTCAGAGAAACCTTAAAATCTATATCCTGCTAAAAGATGGTAAGAGTAAGAGTTAAGTATCTGGGAGATTCCTGGTTGGCCATTATGATGGAAGGAGCCTCAACCATCACAATCTGTAACTGTGGACAAAAACATGAATGTAAAAATGCAGTGTTGCCACAGCAATTTGGGCTGCTGAAGTGAATTACAGAAATACTCTATTAGAATTTCACAGCTATTGGTAAGGTCAGGAGTAGCCATTGGAATTATTCACTTGCAGTGTTTTACTTTAATGAAATAATCTAAAATCATGCAAAGATTAATTTCTGGCTGTCTATTTTACAATTTGCCTCTCAAATGCTTAACAAGGGTGACATTGCCTTGGCAAAGAGTTTTGGCAGCATTTGGAGCCATCCTGTCCTATTTGGGAGTGATAAGCAGCTCCATGAGACCACAGTATCTGATGACGTGATATCTCAGTTTCTGCTGTAACACAAGCAGGGACCATCCAAGATCTTGGTGCTTGATTGAAGCTTAGGCTGGAGTCAGACAAGCACAACTCGATGCCATGCAATTTCATAATGCTCTTGTGAAAGTTTGGATTCCTGAAGAAGGGCTTATGCCCGAAACGTCGATTCACCTGCTCCTTGGATGCTGCCTGACCTGCTGCGCTTTTCCAGCAACACATTTTTCAGCTCTGATCTCCAGCATCCGCAGTCCTCACTTCCTCCATGAACGCCATGGATACTCACTGTGGATATCTTTGGTCAAAGTGTCATCATGGCTGAATGATTATTTAGTTTTCCAACATGTGGCAGTGCCAACCTCTCAGGAAATCATGCCTTCTGCTGTATTGATGGTTTTGATTATCCGTTAGTCATGGATGGCTGCTGCCAATGCAGAGATGCAGCAGTTTGATCCAGGTCCTCAAAATTCAGAGTTAGTTGCGGTCACCCTAAATTCAGGTCATTTGCAGTTGTGCCGAGGGTCCTCACCAATCTTGCAGCAGCCATGTTGCATCTGTTAATATAGCACTGCGAAGGAGCACTCGATAGCCATATGATTGAGAAGGCAGACAATAAGGAAGTACACAAGGATAATCTTTGGAGTGTTGTGCTTAATATCGGATGATTTGATCCACATATTTAATTTGAAATGCATGTTATTTGAACATTTTCATTTTTACATTGTGGCCTAGAATGGTAAGTGATGATCAGTAACAGAAAGGATGTGGGACTTTGGCTGAATGAGTCTGTGGATTTGAGGCTTTGAAAGAAATAAGAGTTTGGGTCAACTTGAATAATTGCATGTAAAGATGTTTTTCTTGATGTTCAGATTGAAATTGGAAACACACATTTTGGTTTCTCTCATTATCACCTCAATTCCTCATAAGAAACATCTGAAAGATGATTCTGCTACTGACAATCAAACAGGCTGGAGGCATGTACAATTTGAACTGCTCCTATTATGCACTTGCTGAATCATGGCAAAATAGATCAGTCTCTCTATTAACCAGTGGAAATCACAAACTTTAAGTATTTCTCGAACAGCACGAAGAACTGAATGCCAAACTTCTTCACCTTCACTTAGCTTAGTTTTTTGAAGAATGTTATGCTTTCATCCTTCTCATCAAATCAAGCAAGAAGTCAGTTGACTTCTCAGAACCGTTTTCCAAAGTTGACATAATGGGGGGTGCATGATCTTCAGTGAACAACAAGTAGATTGCAAATCAAAGCATGCCTCTAAATATTACTGTAATTTCAAAACTTCCTGGCATTGCTGAAGTATTTCCATCATTAACAAAGAAAAGAATTGAAAGAACTCTGCCAAACTAAAAGCACAAGCTAATTGCTCAATGCAATATCTGACTGGTTGAGGTAGGTGTGGGTTTGTACCTTGGCCTCCACATTGCCAGTGACAGCATTTGGCTTTGCTCTATCATTTAAACCAGCAGGGCAATCAAAGTTGCTTTAATTGAAAATCCATTAATTAGAACTGCTTGCTTGCATGCAGATACATCAAATAAGAATGATAACTATAAATCAGAACAATTAGACTGTCAGAAAACTCCACATGATCAAATCAGAACTTTCAGCCAGCTGCTGATTTAATTTGCATTTGTATCATTCACAGCAGGTAACTATCAATGCTGCCATCAGTGAAAGGAATCACTGAAAGTCTCAAATTCTTGGGCTCATTTCCATAACATTTTTGAAGTTACAAGTATTTCAGCAAATCTTTCCAAGTGGATAACATTCTGTGGTTCCATGCCACTCTCAAACCAATGGAATCAGTCAAGTAGATGAGTATCTTTAAAATTTACCATTTAAAAAATATGAGCCTGATGACCACTTTTTTCAAATTAGATTAGATTAGATTACATTATATTACATTACAGTGTGGAAACAAGCCCTTCGGCCCAACAAGTCCACACCGACCCGCCGAAGCGAAACCCACCCATACCCCTACATTTACCCCTTACCTAACACTATGGGCAATTTAGTATGGCCAATTCACCTGACCCTGCACATCTTTGGACTGTGGGAGGAAACCGTGAGGCGGGAATTGAACCCGGGTCTCTGGCACTGTGAGGTAACAGTGCTAACCACTGTGCCACCGTGCCGCCCACGGTGGCATGAAATGTGGCTATTGCTATCTTGGCCAGCATTTACTGTCCAACCTTAATAACATTGCTAAAGGCGGTAGGAAGCTGCCTTCTGGAACCACTGCAATCTATATTGTGTCGGTAGACTTGGAGGGATGTGAGGAAGACAATGCCAGAATTTTGACCTTGATGATTTTTGCAGTGAAGAAACAACAAATGGACAAAGACTATTGTCTCCAGCTCTAGTACGAACAGGGACTGGATAACCTTCAGGCTATCTATTTGACAAGTAATTCATATTGTAAATGCTAACTGTAACTATAATTGCAGTAAGATCCATCATGAAAAGAAACTGATTTGTGACACATCCTATCTAACACCAATTCTCAAAGGTCATGTGATACATTTGAATGAATTTTATGAATAGAGAATATGTTTTGAAGAACAAAAGGTTGACACTAAAGTAAGAATTAGAGAGTGCTACTGTATCAGAGAAGCCAATGTTTGAAAAAATTAAATTGAAACATCATTTGCCCTCTCAGAAGGCTGTGAAAGATCCCAAAACACTGATTTAAAAATGAGCAAGGAAGTTCTCCCTGGTTTCCTGGTTAACATTTGTCCCTCACCCACAATCACTGAAAAAAACAACCTAATCATCAACTCATGGTTTGTAAGATCCTGCAGTGCAGAAACTGAGTGCTGTATCTCTCTTGTTACAACAGAAACTACTCTTCAAAATTGCCAAAGTTTCTTTTCTTAGGGGACAAACAGCTTAAGTTGTTACTCATTTTGCTGATGGCACAGTGGAAAAGTAAAAGAGTTTTAAAAATTTGGAAACAAGGACTAGCAGCAAAGTGGCGGGACAAACTCCATGCATTCAACAATGTGCATCATGCAACATGTGTTCTGCTATATTGTTTCTTTCCTGGTTTTTAAAACCAACATGAGGTGAGATGAAGTCCTGATACAAGGTAGTACCTGGAAGCTCACTCAGCTTGACTGACAGCAGGAGTTTGAGGTGGCACATTGACAGACCCCCAACAAAGCTATCATCAAATTAGTGGCAGTGATCATTCCCCAAGCTGCTAGGACAATCCAAATGCTAGCAATATCAACAGCATTACCACTAGTGGTGGTCACTAATGAGCCTGCATCTTGACAGAAAGAGCACCTCAATGATATGAGCTCCGTCAAAGAGAAATCAGTTCAGCTGGCATGCTGGCAGACAAAGAACATAGAACAGTGCATGGCAGGAACAGGGACTGTGCTAACAAATGATGCCTTTCTAAACTAAAAATCTTTTGCCTCTACATGGTTTGTATCCCTCTGTTTCTTGCGTATTCATATATCTGTTGAGATACCTCTTCAACATTGCTATTGTATCTGACTCCACAACCTCCAGACACTTTCCACATTTTATGTAAAAACTTGCCCCTCACATCTCCTTTAATCTTACTCTCTTTCAACTTAAACTGATGTCCCCTAGTAATTGACACTTCTACCCTGGGCAAGAAAGATTCTGCCTATCCTGTCTATCCATGCCCTTCATAATTTTGTCAACTTCGATCAGGTCACCCATTTGTCCTCATGGAGAAGTGAGGACCACAGATGCTAGAGATCAGAGTCGAAGAATGTGGTGCTGGAAGAACACAGCTGGTCAGGTAGTATCTGAGGATCAGGAAAGTCGACATTTCGAGCATAAGCTCTTCATCAGAAATGTCTTTTTTCAGGGCAGAGGAGATGACCTGGGGGCTGCAGTGAGAGAGAGTGACTCACTGAGATCCTTGTAGAGAGAGGAAGAGAACTTCTTCAAGGTGGGCATCCTTGGAAGAGGCTTCACAGTAAGGTTATAATCAACTAGGAGAAAGTGAGGACTGCAGATGCTGGAGATCAGAGCGAAGAGTGTGGTGCTGGCAAAGCACAGGCAGTCAGGCAGTACCTAAGGAGTGGGAGAGTTGATGTTTCGAGCATAAGCGCCTCATCAGGAATCCATGAATCTGGTGAAGAGCTTATGCTCAAAACGTCAACACTCCTGTTTCTCGGCTGCTGCCTGACCGGCTGTGCTTTTCCAGCACCATACTCTTCAACATGTTTGGCCTCATAACTAATACTCTCCAAACCAGGCAACATTCTGGTAAACCACTTCTGTACCCTCTCCAAAGCATCCACATTCTTCTTGTATTATGGTGACTAGAATGATATTCCAAATGTGACTGAACTAAAGTTCTGTACAGCTGCAATATGACTTGCAAATTTCTATATTCTATGCCCTGACTGATGAAGGCTATTCTGCTACATTCCTTCTCTACCATCTTAACCACCTTTACCCATGTGCTGCCATTTGTGAACTGTATGCCTAGATCCCTCTGTAGTTGATGCTACTAAGGGTTCTGCCATTTAATGTATCATTCCCTCTTGCACTAGAACTTTCAAAATGCATCACCTCTCATTTGTTTGGATTAAACTCCATCTGCCAATTTTCTGCCCAAGACTCCAGCTAATCTATATCCTGCTATATCCTTGAGTAATCATCCTCACTTGCTCCAAATCATTTATATAGATTCAGGTTGTAAGTTTCCTCACTGAGCTGGAAGGTTTGTTCTCAGCCATTTCATCATTATGCTAGGTAACATCATCAGTGAGCCTCCGGTGAAGCGCTAGTGTTCTATCTCACTTTCTGTTTATGTGTCTTGGTCTGTGAAGGTGGGTGATATCATTTCCGGGTATTTTTCTCAGAGGCTGTAAATGGGATCTAAATTCGATATGTTTATTGATGAAGTTCCGGTTTGAATGCCAGGCCTCTAGGAATTCCCGTGCATGTGTCTGTTTAGCCTGTTCTAGTGCTTTTGTATCCTGGTGGCTAGTTTTCTGCTCATCTGTCTGATGTAGTGTTTGTTGCAGTCCTTGCAGGGTATTTTGTAAATGACATTCAATTCGCTGATTATTGGTACAGGGTCTCTTAGGTTCACCAGTAGCTTTCTCAGTGTGTTGGTAGGTTTGTGGGTTACTATAATGCCAAGAGGTCGGAGCAGTCTAGTAGTCATCTCAAGATATCTTTGATGTATGGTAGTATGGCTAAAGTCTCTGGGCATGTTGTGTCTTCTTATTTGGGTTTATTGTTTAAGAATCGATTGACTGTGTTTATCGGGTACCTGTTGCTCTTGAATACGCTATATAGATATTTTTCTTCTACTGCTCATAGTTCCTGAGTACTGCAGTGTGTTGTGGTCCATTTAAATAACGTCCTGATGTAGCTCCCTTTGTGGGTATTGGGATGATTGCTCCTGTAGTTGAGCATCTGGTCTGTGTGTGTTGCTTTCCTGTAGATGCTGATTTGCAGTTCTCCATTGGCTGTTCCTTCCACTGTGACATCTAGGGAGGGGAATCTGTTATTGTTCTCTTCCTCTTTATGCCAGTAAAGATGTTGTTAATGATATTGCAGGTTTCTGCTAATTTGCTCCATTTCATGATGACAAACTTGTCATCTATGTAGCGAACTCAAAATATGATTTGGATCATAGGGAGGGCTGTTCGTTCTAGTCTCTGCATCATTGCTTCTGCTAAGAATCCTGATATTGGTGATTCCATGGTGACCTGTTGATTTGTTTGTAGTTCTTGTCATTGAAGGTGAAGTGGGTAGTGAGGCACAGGTCTACTAGCTTAAGGATGCAATCCATGCTGATGAAGTTGGTGCTGTTTGGTGTTTGTGTGCTTTGTTCATCGAGAAGTGAGGTCAGTGTTTCTGTCCGATGTAGTGTTTAGTGCAGTCCTTGCAGGGTATTTTGTAAGTGACATTCATTTTACTGATTGTTGGTACAGGGTCTTTTAGGTTCATCAGTAGCTGTTTCAATGTGTTGGTAGGTTTGTGAGCTACCATGTTGCCAAGAGGTCAGAGTAGTCTGCTAGTCATCTCCAGTGGGTGGAAACCTCATAACCTTTAAAATGTACATGGATGAGCACTTGAAATATCATAACATTCAAGGCTATGGGCTAAGTGCTGGAAAGTGAGATTAGAGTAGGTAAGTCATCACAAACTCAATGAGCCGAAAGACCTACTTCATCTCCTATGACTCAACTTCTACATTAAAATAAATGCAAGTCACTATTGTTCCAGAGGACCATAAGCAAAGACTTATTAGAGAGTAAAGACATGTAGTGAGTATAACATAAATGTCACCATCCTTAGGCCAGCTCGGGTGGGCTTGATGTCAACCAGTATGGGAATTGAACCTGTGTTGTTGGCATCAATGCATCACATACCAAATATCTCACCAGCTAAGCTAGTTAAACTCAAAACTTCTACAATGAAACAAGAAATGCTGGAAATACTCAGTAGTCCAGGAAGTTTCTGTCAGAAAAACCACACTGGCATTTAAGGTCGGTGACCTTTCATCAGATTATTCTCATGGGAAGAAGAAACAGAAGGATTGGAGAATACTTGGAATCTTTGGAATACTTTATATTTAGTTGCACCATTATTACATTTGATATCGATGTCAATTGATTCAGCTCACGAATATTTCACAGATGTCACCCCTTAAGTGCATGAAGTCTGCAATGATGGAAGTGGTGATTGGTTTGAGCAAGAGAATAACAACCTTGAAGGTGGACACAATATACTGGCCACTACAACGAACAACCGGAACTGGAAACTGGAAGCAGCAGGAATGGAACCAAATAAATTCTGGAAGACATAGTACAGCAGCACTTCACAGGAGGCTCCAAAGCACTGAAGGTGTCATTTAGACAGGGGATGAAACATCTGCAAATCAACTTTGTAGCTCAGTAAACATACCCGCAACTGTGGCAACTAGCTCCCGAGCTACAAACCTTTATGCAAACCTTGTACACAGTCTACTTCGGTAATTTTTTTTGTTCTTGACTAAAACAGATGTGAGGAAGAGAAGTAAAAAATTAACTTCAAAGTTTGTGAGAAGATTTGTAGCTCGGGTGCTCGTTGTTGTGGTTCTGTTCGCCGAGCTGGGAATTTGTGTTGCAGACGTTTCGTCCCCTGTGTAGGTGACATCCTCAGTGCTTGGGAGCCTCCTGTGAAGCGCTTCTGTGATCTTTCCTCTGCCATTTGTAGTGGTTTGAATCTGCCGCTTCCAGTTGTCAGTTTCAGCTGTCCGTTGCAGTGGTCAGTATATTGGGTCCAGGTTAATGTGCAATCAATAAGCACATCGACCTGGACCCAATATACCGACCACTGCAATGGACAGCTGGAACTGACGACCGGAAGCTGCAGATTCAAACCACTACAAATGCTGGAGGAAAGATCACAGAAGCGCTTCACAGGAGGCTCCCAAGCACTGAGGATGTCACCTAGACAGGGGACGAAACGTCTGCAACATAAATTCCCAGCTCGGTGAACAGAACCACAATAAAAAATTAACTATCACAGCAATAAAAAATCATACATACGTAAGGTTTCTGATTTAACTGAAATGAAATAAAAGATACAAAGTCTCATCATTATGCAGTGACAACACATACAACAGACTAAAGTATTAATACCCAAAACCTCAATGGTTGGCAGTAGTCACCCAGGTTTAATTGCATTGCCTTCAATGGGTAGTGATCAAGTCAATTCATTATCATTCATTGCCTCAGTCTACCTCGGTGTCATTGCTAGGTGACATCTGAAAGGTGCAAACATTACATGATTTACTTGTTACTTCAGTCTGTAAATAGATGACCAAGTTATTATGGTCCCAGGTTGAAAATCACCACTGAAGCATCTCATAGGCTCTCTTGTTTTGGCAAAAAAAATTACATTTAGAGATCACCTTGGATAGCCAATAGGCACTTTACAGGATCTTCATCAGATAGCATCTGATGTCAAGTGGCAAAATGGATATGAGGACAATTGACTAAAATGTGGGCACTCAGGCAGGTTTTAAGGACCTGGAGTGGGAGTATGGTGGTAGAGGTGGAAAGAGAGAGAGAGATAAAGATTGGGGGTGGGGGGTGGGAATAAAGAAATGTCATGAAGAAAAACACACTAGTTTTTGGATGGAATTCCAGATCCTCAAGACTGGATACTTGAAGGTTGATTTTTCACTGATGGAGCAATTAAAATCAATTCTCTGCAGGAGGTCAGAATTGCAGAAATGAGAAGAATAAAAATGCTAAAGCTTGTGTGAAGAATTTTGATTAAGATTTGAATTCTGATGGTTTCAAGAAAAGCATAGGTAAATGCAAGATAAAGCATTGCAAGCAGCAGAACAAAAAGAGTCGACAGTAGGAAATACCAATAATAAGGCATACTTTTTTCTGCTATATAATGGTGAGGCCAATGATGTTTATTGGTATTTGCATATAATTAATGCAGAAATTCAGATCTACAGCAGCTGTGTGGTTATATCCAAACTGCTGGAAGTCGCGCTACTTTGCAGTTAGCTTGCATCTTGTTATTGGTCACATTATTGATGCAGATATATGAGACTAAAAGGCCTCCTTCCTGTAAATAATATTTTCTTCTATAATTCTGTGATTGTTGTGAAATTTTACATTTTTGCAACATGCAAACAAAATTGGTTTCAAATATTTCAGAGTAATTACTAGTATTGCAAGTAGGCTTCTATCAATGCTGTTTGTGTTCCTAATTACAACCACCCTGGCACCAAAACTTAACTATTACAATTTACTACTTCCAAGGGCCTGATGTTGATGCCTTCATACATAACAAAGCCATGGATGACAATGAAGGGATGGAAAATGCCCATCCATGCAGCTTTTGCTCGCAGCAGATGATTATATATCAGCAGTTAATGAGGAAAGAGACATTGAGAGATATGCTGCTGGCAGATCCTCAGGGTCAGTGATAGCAGAATCCTTAGGGTCAGGGAAGAAGGTTGCTCAGATTAGCCTCCAGCAGCACGTCTTCAAGAAGGCAGCAACAACTACCTCAATATGCCCTTTGGAAGATGCCAAGAAAGAGCACAGTTGGTAAGGAGGAGGAGGGTCAAAGAGGACTGAAATGATGCAAGATAGATTTCATAGGATAGGCAATACGGAAATGGAGAGAAGTGAAAGGAGATATGATTCCAGGAAAGAAGTGCTTAAAGATGGGAAAGAAAAGAGCATCAAATTGGTTAATAGAAGTGCAGAGCTTGGGTCTGAGCGATAGCCAAAATGTACATATCATACACATAACAAGGATTAGAATACACTATTAAAGGCAGCATAGAAGACAAAACAACATGAAATAGTTTGAATTCCAATTCAGAGGTTTGATGGTGGAATGTAGTTTATGTAGAGAGAATGGAATGCACTTGGATTGTTGACGGACGGCAGTATAGTTTTGGAGGCACATTTGGAGGAACGATCTGAAGGATCGAGTACATTTCCAGAAAAATGATTTGCAAATGTGAGTTGAATTACTGTGATTAATCAATACCTAATATTGGAATTTTAGAATAGTAGTTACAGATGACAACATTGAGCTGTTCACACAATACTAAACAACAGAGGAAAATTCTTCAGCACACAATCGTTGATTGAAAAAGCAGATGAGTCCTTTCAATGATTGTAATGATCAGTGAGGCAGCTTGAGTTTCCACTCATTTCAGAATCCCAAGTACCCATTTTTAAAATTTCTGAGTAGAAAGGGAGTGGCACGGTGGCTCAGTGGTTAGCACTGCTGCCTCACAGCACCAGGGACCCAGGTTTGATTCCGGCCTTGGGTGTCTGTCTGCATGGACATTCTCCCTATGTCTGTGTGGGTTTCCCCCGGGTGCTCCAATTTCCTCCAAAGGTGTGCAGGTCAGGTGAATTGGCCATTCTAAATTGCCCATAGTGTTAGGGAAATGGGTCAGAGTGGGTTATTTTTCTGAGTGTCGGTGTGGACTTGCTGGGCCAAAGGGCTTGTTTCCACACTGTAGGGAATCTAAATTAACATAAGACAGCCTGTAACAACAGTGACATCTATATTGACCTACTGACAACTTCATACTGGGAGGGACAAAAGAATAGAAGTTGAAAACAGCAAGTGCTGGAAATACACAGCATGTCTGTCAGTATTTAGGGGACAGAAACTGAGCTAATATTTCAAGTAAAAGCAAAGTCTACTTCACTATTAAAGGGGGGCTGTATACTCATGCAGGAGTTCTTCAGGATAGTATCCTAGATCCTACCATCTTTAGCTGCTTCAGCAATGAACTTACTTCCGTCTAAGGTCAGAAGTGGGGAAGTTTGCTGATGATTGCATAATGTTCGGCACCATTTGCAACTCCTCATACACTGAAGCGTTCCATGTTCAAATGCAACAAGATCTGGACAATACCCAGGCTTGGGCTGACAAGTAGCAAGTAACACTCGCACCACACAAATGCCAGGCTATGAACATCACTAATAAGCGACAATCTAATCATTGCCCTTTGACATTCAATAGTTACCATCATTGAATCCCCCAACAACATCCTGGCAGTCATTACTGACCAGAAACTCAACTGGATTCACCACATAAACACCGTGGCAACAAGAGCAGGTCAGAGGCTAGGAATATTGTGGCAAAAAACCCTCATCTCTTGACGCCCTCCCCCCCAAAGCCTGTTCACCATCCATAAGGCACAAATCAGGAGTGTCATGGAATACACCCTACTTGCCTGGATAAGTGCAGCTCCAACAATACTCAAGAAGCGTGACACTGTCATTCACTCTGGGCCCACACAGATGATCACAGTATCCCTTCCTTGCCCTTATGCACATTGCACATTGGCATAACATCCACAAGCATTCATTCCCTCCACCATCAACATGAGTAGCAGCAATGCGTACTATCTACAAGATGCACTGCAGAAATTCATCGACGATCCTCATATAGTACTTCCAAACCATAAGCACATCCATCGAGAAGGGGAAGGGCAGCAGATACATGATAACACCATCACCTCCAGGTTTCCTTGCAAGTCACTCACTATCCTGACTTCGAAATATATCGCCGCTCTTTCAGTGTCGCCGGGACAAAATAGTGGGATTCCCTTCCCTATGGTATTGTGGGTCAACCCACAGCAGGTGGGTTGCAGCGGTTCAAGAAGATAGCTCGCCACCACCTTCTCAAGGGCAACCCGGGACAATAAATGCCGGCCAGTGAGCGATGCCCACAGTCTATGAATGAATTTTTTAAAATGTCATGAAGCAAAAAGCAAAGGGTGTGTTAGGGGATGCAATAAAGAAACAAAGCATTTTAATCAGAGCAGGTATCTGCTGTCTTCACCTTGCCACTTGCTCCAAAGGATTTCCATGTTGGACACTGGCCACCATCATTTCTGGAAATGCTCCCTGGACACCAAACATAAGCACCCACATCTTTGGATATTGATATCCAATATCTGCTAGACTCCAAGAAATCTTATGGGACACCTCTGTTATATTTACAGAACTGTTCTACATACGCAGCTGATGGGCTGGACCAGGCTGCACCTCTGGACTCTTCGCTTGCTTCATAAAGCTCATTCACTCTGAGCCCACACAGATGATCTCACAGCATCCCTTCCTTGCCCTTTTGCACATTGCTGCTTCAGCCAGATAAAACAGGTTCATATTAATTCTGGGTGAAAGTGAGGACTGCAGATGCTAGAGATTAGAGTCGAGAGTATGGTGCTGGAAAAGCACAGTAGGACAGGCAACATCCAAGGAGCAGAAAAACCTAAGTTTCAGGCAAATTTTCTGCTCCTCGGATGCTGCCTGACCTTCATATTAATTCTGACCTGTCTTGCTATTTCGTGGAGATACAAAGTTCTCAGTCAAGTCAAGTGAGATAGTCTTTGGTCAGGGGTTCCAGAACAAAAGTCAAAAGAAGCCTTCAATACCAGCGTCTTGAACATGGTCAATCATCCACCTTTGGCGGTCAGTCTAGATTTTCAACATTTTCACATGAAGGGAAAGGAGCCAAACATCAGACATCCGTCTTATCTCTTTCTGCTCTATTGTGGGTTTTTTTTCTTCCTGGTGGAGTACAAGAGACAGGCATTAAGTGAGATGAATGTGAATAGCTCTGCAGTCACTGTTGGTGCAGCAGTGCTGAGTGAATAAATACCACAGAGGGCATGTAAGGTTAGTGGTATAGGAAGTTGGAGAGTGTGGGAGAGCCAGCAGGAAGATGATGCAGAACGGTAGAGCATGGGCTTTGGTAGGAAGTGGTTACAGTAGCAAAGACAGAATGAGTGTTAGTGTCAGAGAGAAGATGATTATTGACCTACTTCTTATATTCCCCAGATGTCTGAGATTACACTGATATGGGTGGCAACTTCAGGCTGGTGTGCTCTGGTGTCACAGCCTCCACTCCTGGCCCTTAGGGAACAGCACATCTCACAACTGCATCACCCCATCCAGCAGCACTTCTACGTTCCTGCTCATTTAGCTCTGGTGCCAATTTCCCACAGGTTACTGAATGTTGGTAACCAGGCAGGATAGCTGTGGACTGATGGTGCTTGTCTGGGTGTAAAAAGGGCTTTTGAAGTTACTCTGGGTGCAAAGTATCCTTTTGTGATTATCTATCTAGTGGTGAGTTGTTTCAGGAATGACACATGACAAGATGGGGCTAGAATCAGATGGAGATGTACAGCATGGAAGCAGAGCCTTGGTTCAACTCGATCCTGCCAATCAGATATCCGAACCAAATCTAGTCACATTTGCCAGCACTTGACCTATAAACCTTTAAATCCTTCCCATTCGTATACACTTACAGATGCATTCTGAATGTTGTAATTGTACCAGCCTCCACCACCTCCTCTGCCAGCTTATTCCATACATGCACCATCTTTTGCATGAAAACATTGCCCTTTAGGTCACTTTTAAATCTTTACCTTCTCACCTTAAACCTATATCCTCTAGTTGTGGACTCCTCCACCCCAGGTAAAACACCTTCGCTATTTACCCTATCCATGTACATCATGATGTTATAAACTCTATATGGTCACTGCTCAGTCTCTGTCACTCCAGGGAAAACAGCTCCAGCCTATTCAGCTTCTCCATACAGCTTAAATCCTCCAACCCTGGCAATATCCCTGTAATTTTTTTCTGAACCCTTTCAAGTTTCACAATATCCTTCCAATAGGAGAGAGACCAGGATTGCGCACAATATTCCAAAAGTGGCCGAATCAATTTCCTGTACAGCCGCAACATGACCTCCCAACTCTTATACTCAATGCTCTGACCAATAAAGGAAAGCATACCAAATGCCTTCTTCACTATCCTATCTACCTCCCACTCCATTTTCAAGGAACTATGAACCTGCACTCCAAGGTTTCTTTGTTCAGCAACACTCCCTAGGATCTTACCATTAAATGTATAAGTTCTGCTCTGATTTGCCTTTCCAAAATGCAGCACCTCACATTCATTTAAATTAAAGTCCATCTGCCACTCCTCAGCCCATTGGCCCATCTGTTCAAGATCCCATTGTACTTTGAGGTAACCTTCTTCACTGTCCACTATACCTTCAATTTTGGTGTCATCTGCAAACTTACTAACTATACCTCCTATGTTCACATCCAAATCATTTATATAAATGACAAAAAACAGTGGACCCAGCATCAATCCTTGTAACACTTCACTGGTCACTGGGAAAAGCAGCTTTGCGCCACTACCACCCTGTATCTTCTATCTTTGAACCAGTTCTGTATCCAAATAGTTAGTTCACCCTGTCTTCCATGAGACCTAATATTGCTAACCAGTCTACCATGAGGAAACTTTTCACATGTTCCAAAGTATTCCCCTATTAACATTTAAGTCATTTGCTGTGCCTTATTTTTCATCAGAAGGTCAAATTTTGCTCCTTCTCTAGTGGGAATATTTACATATTGATAAAGAAAATTTTCTTGAATACATTTAACAAATTCTTCACCATCTAAACTTTTAACACTATAGCAGTCCCAGTCAATAATTGGAAAATTAAAATCCCCTACTATTACAACCTTGTTATTCTTACATATATTTGAGATATCCCCCTACGTGATTGTTTCTCAATTTCCCTCTGTCTTTTTGGGGGACCTATTGTACAATTCCATCAAGGTGATTAGCCCTTTCTTATTTCTAATTTCAACCCATATATTTTCATGAAATCATCCCTCAGAAATATCTTATCTCATTACAGTAGTAATGCTTTCCTTAATCAAAAATATCACTCCCCCTTCTCGCTTGTCTCTTTTTCTATCCTTCCTGTAACATCCTCAACCTGGAACATTGAGCTGCCATGCTTATTCTTCTCTCAGCCAAGTTTCTGGAATAGGTACAATGTTCAAATCTCATGGTTCCAGACATGCCCTTTGTTCTTTGGCCTGACCTGCAAGACCTCTTGCATTGAACTAAGAGCATTTTAATTCTTCAGTTACTTTGTTCTCTGATTTGTTCTTGTCTGTCTTTTCTCATAAGCTTGTTCTTTTCTGATTCAGAACCATTGTCATCTATCTTTATATTTTCATTCTTTAGAAGCCTCAACCCTCAACCCGCAAAAGATTTACAGGCTCCCGAAATTGAACAAGCAAACCTACATTCTAAAATGTGTCATTTACACCTGACCTTCAGAGGGAGGCATGAACAATAAATTAGGAGGAACAGCAATCATTAACAATAACTAAATGGCCAGTCATAGCTGTTACATTCAAAATTCTGACAGCAACCATGTAATAAAAGAAAAAAAGAACACACATTTCTATTTATTCAGACTCCTATGAGGTCCATTGGAGCATTTCTGTGCCAAAAGTAATACGACAAGATTACCAGGGGAATACTGCAAATTAAGAAATTTAGTTCCAGGATTTGCTCAATCTCTATTACATTTGGCATTACCAATTTAATAAATTAATTCTTGCAGATATATAACTCAACCCACACTTGAAGGCTTTTTCCCAATGGAATATTTGTAATACCTAATTATCCTGCCTGTATTATTCAAGTGTAGTCAGATATTACCACTTCTACTCTACTTTGGTTCTCTGGATCCTTTCTGAAAAAGAGAAGCAGAGTATAAAGTCTTATATGAATTTATCTTGCGCGATAGTACGTAGCAGGAAAACCCAAATCAGCAGCCTGCTTTGCTCTCTACCTAATTTTTATTCATTGAATTCTGGTATCCATTTTATGCTAAATATTTATATTATGCAAGACAAATTTATATCTCAAATACATTTTGAAACTCACAATACTACTGTATTATAACTTATAATATATATTCTGCCATCAACTGCCAAATGGTAGTGATTCTTCCTTTGCTTTCCATTTCCTTCTGAGAATGTGCCTCATGTTGCTTCAGCAATATTATAGAATTTTACATCTCTCCATGCTTTGTCACCTTCTTGCTCAGGAGGTTGGTGCTATAGTGTGTTGCCTCATGTTGCTCCAACACAGTTTATAACTGTAAACTTGATATTCAGATTTGGTCTGACA
This sequence comes from Chiloscyllium plagiosum, assembly GCF_004010195.1. Lineage (NCBI taxonomy): Eukaryota > Metazoa > Chordata > Chondrichthyes > Orectolobiformes > Hemiscylliidae > Chiloscyllium > Chiloscyllium plagiosum. The sequence continues at coordinate 99,134,957 of NC_057711.1, read as the reverse complement.
GTAAGCTAACTATACAGAATACCAGGCATTTTTATTCAATCTTCTGTTGTTACAGTCACATTTTTTGACATTAAACAGTTGGTCACCTCTTAAGGTAAGCCATTGATCTTAGACATCTGGCAACTTCTTCCTTTTGTTTCACTTTATGTTTCAGCATTTAGAGAGATCAGAGTCGTGTATTTCGCACTTAATCTGCATATGTGAACATTTCAGTATACATTTCAAGCACCACACAACTTCTTGACTTAATGAGTTTGTGAATAAAGGCACAGAAATAAAGAAGTTCCATTCTGGACACCTGTTTGTTATCACATGTGCCAAAACCAATCTGACTGTATCAGCCAATTACACATATACTGGCCCTCATAATCATAGAACTAAAGGCATCTTACAGAGAAACAGCTGTCTGAAGCAATTCTGTGTTGGATTTACTCCAATTATCTAAAATCATATTAACGAGGATACCTCATTGTTTGTCACAGTCTTTTTCTTGTAGACAAGGTTCGATTGTCTCCCCTCACATTCATCTCTCCATCACATGCATTTGTGTGAAATATTTTTCTTGTTATCTCGTTTCTCTGGCTTTCTGACTCCTCTGCTACCCTACCTCCCACCCAAGAAAGTTTCACTTAATCAAGCAAAACTGCAGCAACTAATCTGTTTTCTTATTCATAAACTATACAACACATTGTCATAGTGACTGCTGGCAGCTTTCTGCACTCAAAATAGCAATCTCTTCATTAGGAAACTGTAAGCACTCCACCAGAGGAACTGTCAGAAGGAGACAACTTAACATAATGCTAGCTTGCTGTTTTAAACAGAATGGTTGGAACAAACTGTGTAGCATGTGAAAAAATCATTTACTAAAACAACAAGTATTGAATCAAGATAAATATTTGCCTCAATATCAATTAACCTTATTGGACCTCATATTATTCAGAGCTTTACTCTTCTGTCAGTGACCTTTCTGATAATGCAAGAAATAATAGTGATGTTTCTATTGAATAGATCTGAGATAGCTGCTCCAAGATTTAAGTGTTACAACTTTTGAGGGGATTTGAAGGAAACATTTAGTCCTCAAGTTATTTTAAACTATTATGGCATTTTAAAGGACTGACAAAAGCATCTGTATGACAGCTGTAGTGAATCAGATAACTTACTTTTCTCAGTTGAAGCAGTCAAACCAAATATCAAAGTACTGCAGAGAAGCAAGTGAAATAAATCATGCAAGGAAGGGCTCTTCTCTGAAGGCCATACAATGTTGGAAATTGAATAGAGATGTTTTAACCCAGCCTAGATGCAATTTTCTCTCCTTGAATTTCTGAAGTTATTACTCCTGGCTGACAGAGCAGAGTTAGGACATTTCTTGGCTCCACAAACTCTGACCCAGAGAAGGATGGCCAGGGAGGTGAATTTTCAATCTGGTACTCCCTGATAGTTAGGCCATGCAGTACTGGAATGATTGTAAGGACTCTCAGGTGTATCACCACCATATTGAAGTTATTTGAAAAATTACTTAAATAAAAATAAATCCATTCACACATGTTCCCCAAATTTAATCTATGTTAATTTATAATATTTCCTGGCCCTGTATATCCACCATAACCTTTCATACCATCCATGAAACCCTTTGTCTCTCTGACCACTCATCGTTCTCATTTCCCAAGGTCAACACATGTGTCTCACTCATCCCCATGGCCGTTTATAGCTTCAATGTCAACTTAATGCCAACTCACGCTCCAACCATCACCTTTTGTCAACTTAACCAGTATCGATTATCCATAAATCGCAGGAGCAATGCTGAATAAAGTTGTGTCTATTGATGATGATGCTTTATAATCAAACTCTCCTTTGACTCAAAAGAACATTCAATATGTTAAAATCACTTCAACGGTTTTTAATGCAAGCATACATTTCACTTATGGACTTCATCCATTCCTGTAGTAGTGAAACATTTCTGTTTTATACCTTCTTCGATCTGTCAATCAAGTTGTTCACTTCAGAAGCACACCAGTGTAATCATGTTAAACTGTATAATCAGTAATGTAGCACAAATCCAATAATTATAGTCCTTAAGCTTTTGGTAGATGAAAGAGCGAGCACTGCACTTTTTAAAAATGCTACACTTTTTCAAAGATTTATCATGTAGTAGAAGTAAATTCCTTGACTCAAACAACAGAAATTGTTGCTGATACTCAGCAGGTCTGGTATTATACATGGAGAGAAAGCAGAGTTAATGTTTCAAGTCCTTAAGAAGGGTCACTTGGATTCCTCAGGAAACCTGAAATCAAATCATGCACAGTAGATAAGATAAAACTTCCCCAAGGAGATCACCACATAAGTACATGAACAGAACTGTGGGATCAGACAAGTAAAAATTCATCAAAACATCAATTCTGCTTTCTCTCTGCAGATGCTACCAGATGTGCTGATTTCTCCATCACAGGGGGAGGCACATGCCGGGGGATAGTCCAGCAACTTTTACTGGAGAAGCTGGACACAGTGATAGGACCTGTTAATGATTTATGGAAATAGATATCCCAGGTCCTTCTATCTCTACTGTTTTTTCAGAAAGCAGGAACATGGTCTTTCTTGGTTCTAAATAATTACAGGTCATGGGACGGACAGCTGGATGTACTCAGGGATGTCCTCACAAGAACAGGGTACGGTTCCCAACTCATCGACCACCAGTTCCGATGTGCCACAGCAAGGAACCGTAATGACCTCCTCAGGAGACAGACATGTGCTGCAACCAATAGGGTACCCTTCGTTGTTCAGTATTTCCCAGGAGCAGAAAAACTACACCACACTCTTCGTGACCTGCGACACATTATCAATGAGGATGAGCACCTCATCAAGACCTTCCCCACACCTCCACTACTTGCCTTTAAACAACCGCCAAACCTCAAACAGATCATTGTTTGTAGCAAGCTGCCCGGGTCTCGGGACAACTCCATACAACCCTGTCACAGTAAGTACTGCAAGACGTGTCAGAGTGTGGACATAGTTACCACCATTACGCGTGGGGACACCTCCCACCTTGTACATGGCAGGTACTCATGTGACTCAGCCAACGTTATCTCTCTTATACGTTGCATGCCCTGAGGCATGGTACATTGGGGAAACCGAGCAAAGGCTACAACAACGGATGAATGGGCATCGCACAACAATCAACAGACAGGAGTGTTCCCTCCCAGTTGGGGAACACTTCAGTGGTCCAGGACATTCGACCACGGACCTTCGGGTGATCATCCTCCAAGGTGGACTTTGGGACAGGCAGCAGCGAAAAGTGGCCGAGCAGAGGCTGATAGCTAAGTTCAGTACACATAGGGAGGGCCTCAACCGGGACCTTGGGTTCATGTCACATTACAGGTGACCAC
>NC_057711.1:99120030-99131398 GCF_004010195.1 Chiloscyllium plagiosum | reverse complement strand
AAAGGTTTTGTGATTTATACATGAAAGAAGTGAAACTATCATGGTATTCTAACAGATGAAAGGCTTAACAGACAATCAATTTTTCAATGTATAATTTCAGTTACATCACACTGTAAATTTTTGCTAGAAATTCTGTGTGTTAGGATTGAGCCCTCCACTATCACCTGATGAAGGAGCGACACTCCGAAAGCTAGTGTGCTTCCAATTAAACCTGTTGGACTATAATCTGGTGTTGTGTGATTTTTAACTTTGCACACCCCAATCCAACACCGGCATCTCCAAACCAGTTCACGGTATTAAACTCAAACTTTATTTAACTCTTCATGGGAAGGCATCTGAGCTTCTCATCATTACAAAAAAGCCCAAAACCAAAAGTTCCAGCCAAAAAAAAATGTTACTTGCTATTTTTGCAGATTGGAGGGAGGTGAAGGCGGAGGAAATAGGGTGAGGTTCCAAGATGTGCATCACTGATTCAGAAACGCAGCTATCCATCTAAAACTAGGGTTGTCTCTAGGCATGTCCAGTGTTAGTTATCCATGGTGAGAAACACTAACCTATGCAAAGTGTCCCCGGTAGTTGTGGCTCTGAAATGTATTAAACTACTTGAATAGGTAGTGCACTTTTCTGAAGGTGATTATTGGGATTTATAAAAGCAGGCATGAATCTGTATAAAAGGTCATGGTAATGTCACTGAATGGTTAGACTGATAAGCCCTCAGTAATAGAGCTTGGGCACAGTCGTCAGTGATGGCCATGGTGTGAAAAGAGAGACATATGTTGATATGGAGGCAATGAGGTGTCATGAAAAGTAGGAAGAAGGATAAAGCTTGACATGGAATGTATGAGAGGTCATGGTGATTGATATAGGTGCATAGAACATAGAACAGAACAGCACAGGAACAGGTCCTTCAGTCCACCATATCTGTGACAAACATAATGCCATTCTAAATTAATCCCATTTGGTTGCACAAGGTCCATACCCCTCTATTCCTTACCTATTCATACATCTGTCTAAATGCCTTTTAAACTTTGCAGACATAATTTGCTTCTGCCACCTCTCCTGGCAGCACATTTCAGGCTCCTTCCACTTCTGTATAAAATACTTTTCTCACACATCTCCTGTAAACTTATTGCCTCGCACCTTAAACCGGTGTTCCCCAGCATTTGAGATTCCCACCCTCAGAGAAAGTCTCCACCTACTGACCCTATTCATTCCTCTCATAATTTTATATACAGGTCATTCTACTATAACATGCATTTCATCAATGCGAACTTGTTATAACGCCACTGACAAATTGGGGACATTGTTTCTAAAGCGCAACCTTTTAAACGTGTGTTGGCTATAACACAATTACATCACCAACACTTTAAGCACTGTTTCTAAGTTGCGATTTTTCTATAACACGGGGTTGTACACAAACTCAACCATCATGTTATAGAGAAATTGACTGTACTTCTATTGGACCACTCCTCAGCTCCAATGAAAATAGTCTAATCTTATCCAACCAAGGGTTGGTTGGCATAGAGGCTATAAATGACCATGAGGATAGACAAACAGCATAGTTCGACATGCAGTATTTGAGCAGCCATAATAAAAAAGTAGAAAGTGAGGACTGCAGATGCTGGAGACCAGAGTCAAAAAGTGTGGCACTGGAAAAGCACAGCATGCCAGTCAGCATCCGAGGAGCAGGGGAGTTGAAGTTTTGAGCATAAGCCCTTCATCAGGAATGTGGGGCAGTGGTGGGGGAGGGGGTTAGGGCAAGGGGGCTGAGAGATAAATAGGAGGGGGCTGGTGCTGGTGGGAAGGTAGCTTGGAAGGCAATAGGTAGATAAAGATGGAACGATGGTGATACATCAGAGTGGAAGGTGGAACAAATCGATGGGAAGGAAGATGGACAGGTAGGACAGTTCAAGAGAGTGGTGTCAAGTTGAAGGATTGGATTTGGGATAAGGTGGGAGAAGGGGAGGTGAGGAATCTGGTGAAATCAACATTGATGCAATGTGGTTGGAAGGTCCTGAGGCAAAAGATGAGGCATTCTTCCTCGAGACGTCAGGTGGCTTGGATTTGGCAGTGGAGGACACCCAGGACTTGCATGTCCTTGGTGGAGTGGGAGGGGAGCTGAAGTGGCCAGCCACAGGGCAGTGGGGTTGGTTGGTGCGTCTGTCCCAGAGATGTTCCCTGAACCATTCCACAAGCTGGCATCTATTCTTCCCATTGTAGAGGAGACCATATCGAGAGCAATGGACACAATAGATGAGGTATTTGGATGTGCAGGAAAATCTCTGCAGGATGTGGATCATGCTTTGGGAGCTTGGATGAGATGAAGGGGGAGGCGTTGGCGCAGATTTACTACTTTTGAGGTGGCAATGGAAGGTTCCGGGAATGAAGGGTGGGTTGATGGGGGGCGTGGACATAACGAGGGAGTCGCGAAAGGAATGGTCTCTGCAGAATGCTGATAGGGGTGGGGAGGGAAAAACATCTCTAGTTGTGGGGTCTGACTGTAGGTGACAGAAATGGTGGAGGATGATGCGTTGTGTCCGGAGATCGGTGGGGTGGAAGGTGAGGACCAGGGAGGACTAGAGATGTTCCATCCTTGTTGTGGTTGGAGGGGTGGGGTTCAAGGGTGGAGGTGTGGGAAGTGGAGAAAATGCATTGGAGGGCATTGTTGACCACATGGAGGGGAAATTGCAGTGCTTGAAGGAGAAGGCCATTTAGGATGTTCTGGAGTGCAATTGCTCCTCCTGTGAACAGATATGGCAGAGACAGAGGAATTTATGGAGGGGGGAGGTGGGGGGATGATGGGAGGAGGTATAGGCTAGATAGCTATGGGAGTTGGTGGGTTTGGAGTAGATGTCTGTGTTGACTCGGTCACCAGAAATGGAGATCTAGGGGTCCAGAGAGGGAGGTGTCTGAGATGATCCAGGTGAACTTGAGGGCAGGATAGAAGGTGCATGTGAAGTTGATAAACTCTTCAACCTCCTCGTGGGAGCACAAGGTGGCGCCGATACCGTCTTCAATGTAGCAGAGGAAAATGTGGGGAATGGTGCCGTTGTAACTATGGAACACGGACTGTCCCATCATAGAATAGAGGTGGGTAGAGGGCATATGAAGAATGGTTTAACATAGAGTGGACACGAGAGTGTGCAGGGCAGGTTGAGGGCATGTGAGAGGTGAAGGCACTGGAATGATGGCTTATCTTTAATTATTTTCCACAAGCCTTCAACAGAAGTGGTAGTGTACTAAGACAATCTTTTCACTCAGTGGATCTCCATGACCAGTGTTGAACACTCCCAGATAAGCAACTGTCCCAGATCAAGAAATCAAAGTTCTATACTTTCGCCTGGGTCAGATTTTCAGAGTTAGGCAATGTCGCAATTCTTCGCACCCGAACCAGGAGTAAAGATTCATCATTCCTTCAACAAAATCATTGATAAGTATGATGAAAACCTGAAGCCACATTATAGATCATTGAGGAATAGCATTTATTGCATCCTGCCAAACAGTCTCTGCCTTTCAGAAGTTTAATTGTCTTAGGCCAGTTGATTCTGTTCTACCATTCAATAAGGTAATGACTAATCTGATAATTGGGTAAAAACAATGACTGCAGATGCTGGAAACCAGATTCTGGATTAGTGGTGCTGGAAGAGCACAGCAATTCAGGCAGCATCCGAGGACAGGCAAAATCGACGTTTCGGGCAAAAGAAGGGCTTTTGCCCGAAAGGTCGATTTTGCCTGTCCTCGGATGCTGCCTGAATTGCTGTGCTAATCTGATAATTGTCAACTCCAATTTCATGCTTTTCCCCTATAATCCTTGATTCTTTTACTGACTAAAAAAAAGCCTATCTCAACCCTGAGTCTATGAAATGACACAATCTCTGCAGCCCCCTGTGAACAATAATTCCACAGATTCAATGAGAAGTTCCTTCCCATCTCTGTTTTAAATTTGCCACCCCTTATTCTGAGATTATGCATCCTAGTCATGGGAGCAGCAACATTTCCACATCTACCCTGTCAATTTCTCCAAGAATCTTGCATGTTTCAATAATGTCACCTCTCATTCTTTTAAACTAACAATGAGTACAAGCCCAACTTTCTTAACCTCTTCTCAGAGAGTCCTTCTATATCTGGGATCAACCTAGTGAACCTTCGGTGGGTCATCTCCAGTGCCAGTATAAGGGGCCCGAAATGTTTATAGTATTCCAGTCATGGGCTGTCTGGTGTTTTGTATCATTTTATGGTTAGCAACATCATCAGCTCTTGACTAATCACGGAAATGGCCTTGAGACCCAATCAATTCAAGGGCAAGTAGACGCTGGCAACAAATACCCACATCCCACGTAATAATGATGAAAAAAATAAGTTGAAGAGAATAGTTCAGTTGTACATCTTTAGGGTCTTGTTGAAGCCTTGATATCTTTGGCAAACAAAATGTTAACTGTGAAGGTTAAAAGTTAATTTCATCTAGATTACAACATCATTTAGTTGAGGTCTGAATAGTGGAGTTGAACAGAATTAATTAAACTGATTTATACTGAACAATTTTAATAGCAAATCATTAGTCATCTGACAGATAAGCTCTGAGATGCAAATGGAAAATTTAAACAATCTTTTCCAAATTGAGCTGGTGGGAGACTTATTCGATGTTTTGAGCACATATGTTGTTTGCCAAGATAGGGAATACTGTTATACGCTCAATTTGGTCGATGTTTCTGTATAGATTTCATGTGAACGTTTGACCTATTAGTCTGAACAGCATGCGGCCCAGCCAACTCCCCCACTCAAGCAACAATACAAATGGATTTCTCATTTTGGCAAAAATTCAGATCATGGTACTTTGAAGAAGAGGCCAAACTATGGTAATGTCAGATTCTTAGAATAACTGTTCAACTGAAGATGAAACATAATGACCTGAGCAGTAACCATAGTTATTCATGGGATGTAGGTGTTCTTCACTAGAACAGGACATTTTTACTCAACCCAAGCTGTCCTTGAGAAGATGTGGATGAGTATTATTCATGATCCAGCACACTCCAGGACTTTCAATGGTAAACCACTGTTAACAGTCAGGATTTTAAGGTCTTCAGTCCTCACATAGCATTGGAACTGATTGGGGTTGCACTATGTGCCTCTCATCAGTGAGGTATTGATGATCAGGAAGCCAAGCAGGGTAGTCTCACAGTTAAATATGTTTTCAGAGGGTCCTGGATACCAGGTAATTGGCTACCAGATGTTTAGATGTCGTGGCAATTACCTCATAGTCACTATGTTGGGACTTCTGAGAGAGCCCAAAGCATATCTCTCAGGCGACATCAATATCCAGTGACAGCATTATCTGGGTCAACTCACTCCAATTATGGTCTCTAGCTGCACTTGAAAAATAACAGGGGAAGATAGAAACTAACCATTCAAACTTGCCACAGTAGGGTTTTTGAGATCAGCCACTGAGAAAAGTAAGATTTAGTCATTAGGGTAGAATTGCATTCCAAAGAAATTAAAAACTAGAGAATCAGATGATGTCAATGTCAACAACTGCTTTAAGATTAAGGATACTGTTAACTGGGCATGCTGCTCTCCATACTCAATTCACTAACTGCTATTTCTGTTGAGTTAAATTCCTTGTTACCATGGAATTTCACAATTTAAAAGCTTCAACATTTCATATAGTGCAATGTGCCTGTTAAAGGAGACATGGGCAGATCAAGCTAACATTGCAAATGATTTGCCTCATTTCTGGTATTAAATTAGAAGCATAACTTGAGCATATTTGAGAGAATACAATGCATTTGACTCTGAGTTATCAACTACTGGCAGCTGGGATATAATGCTACCAGCAATCATCCTTCCTAGATTTTGGAATCAACCATTTCAAAGATATTGTTAAACACCTCTGGAGCAGGTGGGACTTGATTGAAGGCTTGGTTACTCAGCACACTACTTTTTAGATTAGATTACATTACAGTATGGAAACAGGCCCTTCGGCCCAACAAGTCCACACCGACCCACCGAAGCGCAACCCACCCATACCCCTACATTTACCCCTATACCTAACACTACGGGCAATTTAGCATGGCCAATTCACCTGACCTGCACATCTTTGGACTGTGGGAGGAAACCGGAGCACCCGGAGGAAACCCACGCAGACACGAGGAGTGGGAATGAGCAGTGATGTTTTCTGTTCCTCATTTTGCAAGTTTTGAATGGATGATTGGAAAGCCAACAGAAGCACAACATTACTCTCAGCGTACACAAAGATCAATTGGGGAGCGAGAAATAGAACACATTTTGTTTTGACTACATTGGTCATCTGCTGTTCCTAAATTCATTCTGATCTTGAAGTGAAAAATTCAATTTTGTTTAATTTATGCTGAGTAGAATATGTTGCCATTAATTAGTTGTCATGAAATGCAAACCAATATCTGTGTAACCAGTAAAATTCTCCAAACATTCAATTTGATATGGAATCCTCATTCTGGAATATACCAAGTGTTACATCTTGAAACAGGCAATATTATTTCTGAGCAAAACCTTTATTTTGAAATGGTAAAAACAGATGTTGTGCTCATACAAGGATATGAAATAGATAAAAGACTGACAGATCACACAAATATAACTTTGTAGTGTTCTTTAATGAGCAAAAACAAATTTAATAGAAAGCACTTTGAAATGGAAAAGGCATGCAAGATGCCTTATTTTCAACATACACATAGTCACTCAGGCAGATAAAGTGAGAAGAATCCAGTTTTTACAGGACTACACTTTAAGGTCCATTTATTTTGCTACGTACAGCCACTTTAAGTTAATTTCATTATACAAATCATTTTAAGAGTATAAGAAATAGGAGTAGTGCTAAGGTATACAAGCCACAAATCTGCTGATATAATCTTGGCATTAGCTTCACTTTTCTGTCTGCTTGTCATCACTCCTCTACAGTTCGTGGATCAGTCTTTATCAGCCTTGAACGTAGACTATGACTTAGCCCCCTTATTACTGTGAGGTAGAGAGCTCCTAAGATTCATGAAACTGAAAGAAGAAATATCTCCATATTTCCATTTATAATTGGCAAGTCCTCCTGAATATTTTTTATTCACCTGTAGAATGTGGGCATTACTGGCTGACCAACAGGTTTTTTTATTGTCAATCCATAATTTCCATTGAGAAGTTGATGGTGACCTGCCTTCTTAAACTGCTGCATGCTGTAACTTTACCCCACAGTACCCTTGGAAAGGGTATTCCAAGATTTGACACAGCGGCAAGGAACAGCAATATATTTCCAAGTCTGGATGGTGAACGGCTTGGAGGGGGACCTGCAGGACGTGGTGTTCCGATGTATCTGCTGCCCTATACTTTGAAATGGATGTGGTCATGGGTTTGGATGGTGCTGTCTGAGGACCTTTTGTGAATTTCTGCAGTGCGTCTTGTAGATAGCACACTTTGCTGCGACTAAGCACCAGTGGTAGAGGGATTGGCTTTTGGATGTGGTGCCATTCAAGTGGGCTACTTTATCCTGGATGGTGTCAAGCTTTTTAAATGCTGTTGGAGCTTGACTTACCCAGACAAATGAGGAGTGTTCCATTGAGGAGCATTCCATCACACTCCTGACTTGTGCCTTGCAGATGAGGGATAGACTTTGTGGAGTCAGAAAGTGAGTTACTTGCCACAATATTCCTAGCTTATGACCTGCTCTTGTATTCAGTGATGGTAACACCATTAACTATCAAGGAGCTGTGATTAGATTGTCTCTAATTGGAAATTGTCATTGTCTGGCATTTGTGTGGTGCAAATGTTATTTGCCACCTGTCAGTCCAAGTCTGGATATTGTCCACATCTTTATTTTTGAACATGAACTGAAGAGTTATGAATGTTGCTGAACAGCCAAGAATGGTGCAATCATTGATGAACATCTTTACTTCTGACCTTATGATGGAGAGAAGTTCATTGATAAAGCAGCTAAAGGTGGTTGGGCCAAGGACACTACTCAGAGGAACTCCTGCAGAGATGTCCTTAAATTAGGATGACTTAGCTCTGATAACTTTGAGGAGATGCTGGAGATCAGAGCTGAAAATGTGTTGCTGGAAAAGCGCAGCAGGCCAGGCAGCATCCAGGGAACAGGAGAATCGACGTTTCAGGCATAAGCCCTTAATTCATTCCTGAAGAAGGGCTCATGCCCGAAACGTCGATTCTCCTGTTCCCTGGATGCTGCCTGACCTGCTGCACTTTTCCAGCAACACATTTTCAGCTCTTAGCTCTGACAACTTCAACTGTCTTGCTATGTGCCAGGTATGACTCCATCAGTGGAATGTTTGCCCCCGAAACCCACTGATTCCAGTTTTGCTAGGGTCCCTTGATGCTACACTAGTTCAAATGTGGCCTTGATGTCAAGGCTTTCCAATGTCCTCCCACCTCTGATACTATTACAATATTGTGCCTTACTTTACATGCATCTACTTACAGAAGCAAATATAATTTCACTTATTTATTTATTTAGTTAGCAAATGCAAATGCACAAAGCCATATAATAACCTTCTTAGTTTCATATGATTACTCCACCATTTGGGAGAGGGGACATTATTCGGTAATATTCAGTGCTGTTTGTGTGTCTCCACAAGTGCATAATACATTTTTACCGATGCCCCACTGGTGGAGGTTGGCTGCGCAGGGGCACTGACTTGTCCTGAAAACTGTTTCGCAAGAACACTTTCGCCATAGTAGTTCAAACACATTCATTCACCAAATGGGGTCATACCTACAAACCTATTAGTCACTCCCCATGTTTCCTGTTCCTTGATCCAAAGGCTGTCTGCTGGTGGGGCTTGCTCAGAAGTGTTGCTCCATTGTGGACACTAAGATGGAAGGTGGTTTGAACAGGTTATTATCCAATAGCTAATGAGATGCAGTATAGAAGCTTTCCATCTGCTTGTAGGTTTCCTTCAATTTGTGGATGTGTGGAAGAATGAGGTTTGCAAGAACAGGCCAGGGGAGCTGTATAAGATAATGTTAGACCTCAGCAGGATTATGATGTGCAGCTGTGAAGGCCACATTAAAGGAAAGATGTGAGTGCATTGGAAGGAGTGCTGAAGCAATTTCAGAAGAATGGTTTTAGGATTGAGAAACTTCAGTTGAGGATGGATCAAAGAAGTTGGGACAGTTCTCCTTGGAGAGAAGAAGACTGAGAGGAGAGCTACAACAGAGGACAGTTAATTGAGGTTTTCAAAATCCTGAGTGGTCTGGATAGATTAGATAGAGTGAGACAGTTCCTACTCATAAAAAGAACAAGAGGACATAGATTCAAAATAATCTACAAAATAAGTAAGAATGAAGTGAGGAAAAACATTTTCACACATCAAGCAGTTATAGTATGGAATGCATTTTTTGGAAATGTGGAGGAGACAGGTTCAACTGAGGCATTCTGGGGACCACGGGATGATTACTTAGATTAAAAAATAATATGCAATGGTACAAGGGAAAAAGCAACAGATTAGCAATAAATAATGATGCGCATTTAACTAACCAATGTTAAATGCAGTCACAGTGGGTTGAATGACTTTCTTCTGAGACACAACACTTTTATGATTCTGTGAAATGTTGAGTAGGAGTTTCCACTAGGCTGATAGAGTCTAATAGACTCCTGAAGTTCTGCAGTTGAATGAAATGAATTACAAACATCAGTACACCAGTTGTCGAGAAATACAGAGCACTGTTGAATACACACTATGGTGACTAAATTTTGAAAGTAAATCACAGTTGCATAGCTCCAGGGTAAGGGGTATTAAGAACATTAATCAAGTGAAGGACTTTCATTTAACTTACCTCAGTAATAGCTATTCCATCGTTCTGCCATTGTTATTATGTGAATTTGATTCATTTTCAATCTCTCTCTCCTTTAAGAAAGTTCCACCTCCACGTAACTGCCCTGAGTTTGAGAATTATAATTTTATATGGAGAAACAAGAAAAATAGAATATGAGGATTTGAAATATTGCTTTGGTGCAATAGGGAGTAATACACTGCATTAAATGGTGAGACGTTGTCAGAATAAAATATGGGAGCTATCCATGCCTTAACTGGGAGTACTTGATTTTCAATTCCTCTCCAGCGGCCATCTCTCACATAACCATATGTGGTATGCAGACATTTAACGAAAACCTGTGCAAGTACTGAGATATTGAGGGAAAATGTAGCATGAATTTTGTTCATAAAATCCAAATTTTAAAAATGAAGCTATGCTTCATTCACACAGTTTGAAAACCCGCACAAAAATACAAAAGAGAAAAGCAAACAACAACAAAATAATACAAAGAACAAAGCTCCTGACCATTATTGGAAATTCCAACTCTGTGTTTTATCATTCTTGCCACTCATTACCCTGTTAATACATTCTCCAGCACTGAGATAAACAGTTGCAGTTGTTTTTAGTGTTTTGAAGTTTAAATCACAGAACCAGTAAATAAATTGCACTGTGTAAAGTTCAGCCTTCTGACATTTTAACTATTACAATTTACTCAGTATTATAAATTCTGTATGTTTCTATAATACTTTGAGAGGCTTGGGTCCCTTTTTAAAAATATGCTCAGATGGTTCTGGCCAATGCAGATCATTTGCAGATCAAATTCCAGATTTCTTGAGGAACTGTACTTCTTTCTTTCAAATTTGCTGCCATCACCTTTCTCCTCAAACAACACAGGAACCTCTCTGTGAAAGAAAAACGTCACCCCATTTCAACCTGCCACAGTTACTGCCTTGATGTGGAAGTTTCATGAATAACATTCCTGTGAAACATCCTGGGACATTTCATTATGTTATGTTATGTGATATACCAATGCAAATTTTGTTTTTAGTGCCTTTAATGTGTTAAGTTATTCCAAGACTTTCTATTTCTATTACGTACAATGCAATGCTTTAAAACTCAGCTGGAATTATTCTCCTGAATCTTTCCTATACAAATGGTTTCACACCTCTCCTGAAGTGCAGCACTGGGAGTCAATAGACAATAGACAATAGGTGCAGGAGTAGGCCATTCAGCCCTTTGAGCCTGCACCGCCATTCAATATAATCATGGCTGATCATTCCTAATCAGTATCCTGTTCCTGCCTTATCTCCATAACCCTTGATTCCACTATCTTTGAGAGCTCTATCCAACTCCTTCTTAAATGAATCCAGAGAGTGGGCCTCCACTGCCCCCTGTGGCAGAGCATTCCACACAGCCACCACTCTCTGGGTGAAGAAGTTTCTCCTGAGCTCTGTCCTAAATGGTCTACCCCGTATTTTTAAGCTGTGTCCTCTGGTTCGGCACTCACTCATCAGTGGAAATATGTTTCCTACTGCCAGAGTATCAAATCCTTTCATAATCTTATACGTCTCAATCAAATCCC
>NC_057711.1:99103048-99118583 GCF_004010195.1 Chiloscyllium plagiosum | reverse complement strand
GCTTTTACTATCCTCCTTTATATTATTGTCCTGTTTACCTTCATACCTTATTTTTCCTCTGCGTATTTCCTTCTTAGTAATCCTCTGTTGCTCTTTAAAAGCTTCCCAGTCCTCAGTTTTCCCACTTATCTTTGCTATGTTATACTTTATATGTTTCTTTACTTCCCTCATCAGCCACGGCCGCCCATGTCTCCTCCTGGGATCTTTCTTCCTTTTTGGAATGAACTGATCCTGCATCTTCTGCATTATACACAGAAATATCTGCCATTGTTCCTCCACTGTCATATTGCAGCGCTGACGAAAGAACTCGAAGACCTTAGGCTCATCCGAGAAAATGAGATCTTTCTGGACAAGACCTTCAGCGATGGTCTCAAATTGCAGATTGAAGCTTATTGTATTATGGTCACTACTTCCCAATGGCTCCTTCACTTCGAGGTCTCTGACCTATTCTGGTTCGTTGCACAATACCAGATCCAGAATTGCCTTCTCCCTGGTCGGCTCCAGCACCAGCTGCTCTAAGAATCCATCTCTGAGGCACTCCACAAAGTCTCTTTCTTGTGGCCCAATACCATCCTGATTCTCCCAGTCTACCTGCATGTTAAAATCCCCCATAACATCTGTAGTGACATCTTTGCGACATTTCAGCTCCTGATTTAACTTTCATCCGACATCCAGACTACTGTTTGGGGGCCTGTAGATGACTCCCAAGAGGGTCTTTTTACCCTTGGTATTTCGAAGCTCTATCCACACTGACTCTACATCTCCTGACTCTAGGTCCCCCCGCGCAAGGGACTGAATATCATCCCTTACTAACAAGGCCACCCCACCCCCTCTGCCCGCCAGTCTGTCCTTACGATAACACGTGTATCCTTGAATATTCATTTCCCGTCAGCTCTTTTCTCTCCTTACAGATGCTGCAAGACCTGCTAAGATTTTCCAGCATTTTCTCTTTTGGCTTGTGAATACTTTGTTAAGGTCAATTTCCAAAAGAGCCTCAAGCTCATCCATCTTATGTCTAATGCTTCGTGCATTCATGTATAGTCAGACTCATCACTCCAGTTGAGGCCAAATCAGTGTTTCACAGAGGTTAACGTAACCTCCTTCCTCTTGTAGTTGCTGCCCCTATTTCTAAAGCATGTGACTCATTACAATTTATTAACTGCATTCTCAACCTGTACTCACACCTTCAATGACTCATCACTCCAGTTGAGGCCAAATCAGTGTTTCACAGAGGTTAACATAACCTCCTTCCTCTTGTAGTTGCTGCCCCTATTTCTAAAGCATGTGACTCATTACACTTTATTAACTGCATTCTCAACCTGTACTCACACCTTCAATGACTTTTGCAAGGAGAACTCTGAGGTCTCATTGTTCCTGTGTACTATTTGGAAGTGGAGCCTTCATTTTATATTTATTCTTCCCACAAAATAAATGAATCAATTCACAATAGAATGTAATCAGCTTCTTGTTTGTTCATCCAACTGAGTTATGTTCTCTTGAAGTTCTACATGATCCTGCTCACTGCTCACAACCCTACCAAATTTTGTGTCCTGTACAACAAATTCCATCTCATTTATATATATTAGGAGGAAAGGACCCAACACTGACCCCTGGGGAAATCTAATATGGTTGGTTCATTGGGCTTTTTGGTCAATGGTAACCATCTGCATGTTGATGGTGGAAGATTCAGTGATGGCAATACTATTGAACATGAAGGGAGATGGTTAGACTATGTCTTGTTGGAAGTGGTCATTGTGTAGCACAAGTATTTCCTGTTATTTACCAGCTCAAGCCTCAGTGTTATTGTTCAGGTCATGCTGCTGCATGTTGACATGGGCTGCTCTAGCCCTTGAGGAATCATAAGTGCTAATGAGCATTGTGCATTCATGAGCAAACAACCGTTACATAAGCAGTCTGGGTTCAGTCTTATAAATAATGGTGAGAGTGATGAACCTAGTGAGTGAGGAACTAAATTAAGAGCTCACCCCCCAATAGTGCGCTCTCATTTTTACCAAAAATGTTTTGTGTCAAATCTTATCAAATGGCTCCTGGAAGTGTATTCATACAAGATCCATGGACTTGCCTGACCCGTCGCGCCAGTGACTTCATCAAAGCAATCAGCCAGGTAAGTCAAATATGGGTTATTGCCATGCCAACTCTCTTTGATTGTCTTCAAGTCTTCAGTTGCTTTTATAGATTCCAGTCACTTCCCCACAGTCCATTTATGTCTTTGAAATTCATAAATAAATCAATACTCAACAGTAAAATACTTACATAAACATGCATGCACATAGAAAAAAAAATTGAATACCTGTCCTTCTAAAATGGATAAAACATTTGAAACTTTCCAGTGAATGATTGAATCCATCAACAGTGCCTTCGGAATCTGCGCTGCTAACTTTTGCAACTCAGCATAGCAAGGGTTATAAACACAGAAAATAAAATGAGAAATAGTGAACATGAAAGTTCTTTGCCTTCTCACTTTGGCACTTCATAATGTTCAGAATATTCATCAGCAAAAGTGTGTGCAGATTTACCTTTCAGGTCGGTATCTTGACTAGCATATCTGCCACATTTCAGAAAAGCTATGACTGTGCATCTGCACAAGTGTCAATTCCTCATCCAGAAAATAAATATCAGGCGGGTATGGTCCTTTACGTGATTACTCAAGGGTCACAGCAGAAATGTTGATAGTGTCACATGCACTCTTTAGAACAATCCAGAATAGCACTTTAATGGAAATCTAAAAGCCCACACAAGGGAAAAAAATAGATCATTCATAGCTGCTGTTTTTAAAGACATGGTGATTCATACTTATCTATCAACTGATTTTAAGTAGTTGCACTCAATGTAGACTGTAGATTTCATTGCGCTTTGAAATGAATAAGCCAGACAGCTTAATTGGAGTTGTGCTAGGTATCTAACACCCTGCAGTACTAAAGATGTTTCCACAAAAAAAGGCACTTCCCTTTTGCGTTTTTAAGATTAATGTTTTACACATTTGCATTATCTTTTGACATAAAAGAGTTTACCTTTGGGATAAATAGTAATGTTACATTTTGGGATAATCAAGATGAAAAAGTGCAAATATATCTGATCTGGTAAATCTTTCAATGAGTAGAAGTTCAGAGAGTCGATATACAGATCATTGGAAAGTAAATCTGCAAATGAAATGTAACATACTGGATATAGGGAGCAGAATTATAGACAAGTAATACAAGTGACGATGCTGTGCAAGGCATGGGTTAACCTGCATGATTTTGGATGTGTTATTGTGTTACAAGAAGCATGGAAAAGGTGCGATGTAAGACACATCAAGATGATATCACATGCACTAGAGCAGAAAGTTTACAATTAAATCAGATGGATATTTTTAAAATTATGAAATGTTATTAAGAAAGAGCAAAGAAAGAAGAAAGATTCTGAGGAACTAAAATAAACTTTTCAATGCACAGTAAGTGAAATTGCCATGTATTTGATTCTCGCTCTGCAAGTTCCATGAATTTAGTTATTAGTATTTACAAAGGCAATTTTCTCAGATATTTATTTTACCATGTCCTCATAATGTAATGACAAAAATAGACTGAAATTACCATACATCAAAAAAGTTACTGTACCAGTCACAGGTCAATGAATGACTCAATTTAAACAATCATAAAACATCATTTGCAGTATTGCTAATATTTTGACTCTCCTAACGTACAATGAGGATTTCCATCTTTCCAGTGTACAATAATTAATGGCCTGTGTCCCTTAATAAAAGCAAAGCAATCATTAAGGTCTTTTAAAAAATAGGTTGCTGGACTTTTCTGGATCTTAGCTAAGAATATCAATATATTTCAAAACAAGAACCAAGTCTCTCAGTTAAAACATATTTCAAACAAGGAAGTGTAGAACAAGTATTAGTCACAGTGTAACCTAGCACTATTACAGTTACACATGACAAAATAGTGACAAATCCTGAACTAAGAAATATTCAACAACAATTATTCTACTCAGCACATTCTGTCTCTGAACCCAAGTCTCACAAGTCTTTCAAATCTTCAAGTACTTCAGCAAACTATATGAATTTTAACTCCGAACCACGATGTGGTTACATAGTAACACTCATGCCATTGAAGATGTATGTGTTGTCTAAGTCCTACCAATCCTAGCATATTATTAACAAATGTCTCAGTTAGCCAAGATTATATAATTAATAGTTATTGGTGCTCTTTTTTTATGCATGGTCAAGAACAGAAATTATACGCTCTATTGTTTCTCATTTTTCTGTTATTTATTGACTACCCACCACCACTAATTCACCACCCTTAACTCTCCCTATTGTATCCTCTTGATGTCCAGAATGTGGAACCATAGTTATATTGAGTTCAACTATTTTATATAGGTTTAGCAAAACGTCTTGGCTTTCATACTGTGTACCTCTATTCAGAAAACATCAAAGTCTCAGGTTCAAGTATGTTACACAGAAATCTTTAAATAATTTAAACACCTGAAATATGGAATTAAAAGCATCAGTGAATCCATTGCAAATGGTCAGAAAAAAATCAGCTGGTTCACAAATGTCCTTTAAGGAAGGGAATCTACATCCTTACCTGGTCTAGCCTACATGTCACTCCAGACGCACAGTGATGTGGTTGACTCTTAAATGTGCTCTGGGCAATTAGAGATGAGCAATAAATGCTGGCCAGGCTAGCAACACCCTCATCCCATGAATGAACAAAAAAAAATACAGAAATTACTAGCAGGATAATGTCATTGGCCCTTCAAGTCTTTTACATCATTCAATATGATTATGGCTCTCTATCTCTATCTCAATACTATATTCCTGATTTCCCATTATACCCCTTGAAGCCTTTAAATTCTGAAAATGTATCTTTCTCTTCATTGAATATGTACAATGATTTGGCCTCAGCAGCTTTATGTGGTTAAGATTCCCCAGGTTCAGTAACATTTGAGTGAAGAAATGTTTTCCTCACCTCAGTTCTAAAATGATTTACCCCATCTCCTGAGACAGTGTCCCGTGGTTGTAGACTCCCCAACTAATGAAAACATCATCCTTGTATCTAATCTGTGAAGTTCTGTTGAAATGTTATACAGGAGAAACTGAGGACTGTTGATGCTGGAGATCAGAGACAAAAGGTGTGGTACTGGAAAAGCACAGCAGATCAGGCAGCATCCGAGGAGCAGGAGAATCAATGTTTCGGGCATAAGTCCTTCATCAGGAATTCCTGATGAAGGGCTTATGCCCAAGACATCGATTCTTCTGCTCCTTGGATGCTACCTGACCTGCTGTGGTCCTCCAGTGCCACATTTTTGACTGAAATGTTATATAAGTTCAGTAAAACCAATCTCTCCAAAGGAGGCAGTCATGTTATCAACAGTATCTGCTTAATAAACCTCCACTGCACTCTATGGCAAGTATATCCTTTTGTTGGTAGGGAGGCTAAAACTGCATGGACTATTCCAAATGTGGTCGCGTCAAAGCATTGTACAATTGTAATAAGACATCCCTACTTTTCAATTCAAGTCCTCTTGCAATGAAAGCTAATGTACCATTTGCTTTCCTAACTGTTTGCTGCATCTGTCTGTCTATTTTCACTCGCTGGTATACAAGTACAACCAGTTACCATTGTATTTCCACATTTCCCAATAAATCACCACTTAAATAATATTCTTCTTTCTGTTTTCACACTAGAATGCATAATTTCACATTTTTCCATGTTATACTACATGTGGAATGTGTTTATCCACACACTCAATTTGTCTACAGCACCTTGCAGGCTCCTTGCGTGATCCCCACAACCCCACCCAATATTATGGAAGCAAACTTGGAAACAATATATGTGGTTTCCTCATTCGCATCATTTATATACATCATAAACAGCTGGGGCCTAGGTATTGATTTATGCAGTTCTCCAAAAGTCAGTTGGAAAAAAGGCCCATTTATTCTCATACTTTGTTTCCTATCTATCACCTAATACTCAATCCATATTAATATATTAGCTGTTACCCCATATGGTTTAATTCAGGGGGGATCATGCAAGGAGTCTGCAAGGCGCTTTAGACAAGTTGAGTGAGTGGACAAACACATTGCACATGCAGTACAACATGGTAAAGTTTGAAGTTATGCATTTTAGTGTGAAAACAGAAAGAAGAGTATTATTTAAATGGCGAGGGACACTGCCAAAAGTTTTCTGAAAATCCAAATACACCACATTTACGCTTTCTCTGTGGTCCATTCTGTAAGTTGAATCCTCAGAAAAATGTTCAGCATGATTTGTTTCTCATAAACCCAGTGTTGACCTTCTCTAATCCCATTAATACCTGTCAAATGTTGTGTTATGTCCCTTATAATAGATTCTTGCATTTTCCCACTACTTTGGCAGACAATTACACACAGCATGCTCATTCATTTGATTAACCAGCTCTACTCCTGTAAGCTTAGCCCTGTGCAATAGGAGACATCAACAACATTCAAAAGAACTTGAACCTCACAACAAGCAATCAAATATTGTGGTTCTGTTCGCTGAGCTGAGAATTTGTGTTGCAGATGTTTCGTCCCCTGTCTAGGTGACATCCTCTGTGCTTGGAGCCTCCTGTGAAGTGCTTCTGTGATGTTTCCTCCGGCATTTACAGTGATTTATATCTGCCACTTCCGGTTGTCAGTTCCAGGTCTCCGCTGCAGTGGCCGGTATATTGGGTCCAGGTCGATGTGCTTATTGATTGAATCTGTGGATGAATGCCATGCCTCTAGAAATTCCCTGACTGTTCTCTGTTTGGCTTGTCCTATAATAGTAGTGTTGTCCCAGTCGAACTCATGTTGCTTGTCATCTGAGTTCGACTGGGACAACACTACTGTTATAGGACAAGCCAAACAGAGAACAGTCAGGGAATTCCTAGAGGCATGGCATTCATCCACAGATTCAGTCACTAAGCACATCGACCTGGATCCAATATACCGGCCACTGCAGCGGACAGCTGGAACTGACAATCGGAAGCAGCAGATACAAATCACATACAAATCACTATAAATGCCGGAGGAAGCATCACAGAAGTGCTTCACAGGAGGCTCCCAAGCACAGAGGATGTCACCTCGACAGGGGACGAAACATCTGCAACACAAATTCTCAGCTCGGCGAACAGAACCACAACAATGAGCACCCGAGCTACAAATCCTCTCACAAACTTTGAAGCAATCAAATAATAATCATACACAAATTTCAGAAACTTTGGAGGAACACATCTTATTATTGCAGAACATCTGGTTTCATTTCCATATTTAAAAATGGCAAAGACCTTCAAACAAATAAACACTAACTGATTCAGCTGCAATATTATGCTCTATCTACCAAAACAAGTGGATATTAACAGCAGAAAAAATATATATACATCTATAATTATATTCTTCATAGCTGAGTCTCCTGATCAATCCCATAAGCCCTTTGTAGGTTACCTGTCACTCCCAGTTCTTTGCAGCTTCAATATTTTGTCTCTCATCCAACTCTTCCTGCCCTCGCTAACTATGTTGTCAGTTACAGGAGGTGAGTAAAATAGGTCCAATTCCCAGCCCACAAACATTTCCCTCCCTTCCACATAAGAGAGTGGATGGGTGATAAAATTAGCACCCTGCCCACCATATGTTTGAATCCAATAGCTGTACTGTTCAACTCAAAATAAAGGATGGAGCCAATTGTTTTAAAAAGAACATAAATAATGAGGGGAAGGAAGGGGTATACCTCAATTAGGAGGTGCCCTCGCATTCCTCAGAAATCTCACCCCACTTTCCAGGCTGATTGCCTGTCAAAATTTGCCATTCACAGTCACCTTTTCCCAGGCAGTCCGATCACTCATCACTCTAAATCCTTAAGGCCTACCTTACTGTGGCAGCCATGATTCTCATAGAGCTTTCTTTCGTATTGAGCAGCAGATCCCATGTGTCAGACTTTAAAACAGAGCCTGTAACTAGTCAAGAAAGTCTACTCACAGCCCACATTAGGATTGCAAGGTGAGCTTCCAATGGATAAGTCAGCTCCAAGCTAAGCTTTCTTTCAGGAGTTAGGAGGTAACAGAGGGTGACCTTTCTTATCTCTGCCCATTACTCTTTCAGTCATCAGCTTCTCAGTCTCTCCACGCACACCCTTGCAGCTTTCCTGTCTCTCTGCCCATCCTCTTGCAGCCTCATCATCTCTTCACTCACTCCCTTTGCAGTCTCTTCTCCTCTCCAGTCTTTTTATCATTTCACCCACTCCCCTTGGAGCCTTTCTGTCTCTTCAGCCATTCCTCTTGGAGACTCCTCACCACTCCACCCAGTCTTTCTGCACCATCACCATCTCTCCATCCATTCCTCTTGTAGCATCCCCATTTCTCCTCCCACATCCCTTGCTGCATTTGGCTTGATCCGCTATTCTGGATGCTGGGGACTCCTTTTGTCCTAACCCACCTACGTGACAGGGTGGGAGGCCAAGATCAGATGACAACACCCAGAATGAATGCTAGCTTCCAGAACCAGTGGCCACAGGATGACAGGCTCTTGCTCCAGGGCAGTGGATCTTAAGTGCTAGAACTTACTCCTGGAGAAATGTGTGCATTGTGTACTTGTTTGTAGGAACACTAAAGCCACGAGATAGGAATTCTGGAGTAAAAAGTGAAAAAGAGATAACGAAAATTAATCTGATCAGTTATCCATATGGACATCAGTGATTGGAGATTGTCCATGTTTGCACCTGGCTCGAATCGTATAAAATATTATTTAGGATGAAACAAGAGTATTGCCTGCAGATCTGAAAACCACATTATAGGAGGGATGTGATTGCACTGGAGAGGGTGCAAAGGAGATTTACCAGGATGCTGTCTGGGTTAGAGAGTTATAGTTATGAAAAAAGATTGGATAAACAGGGATTGTTTGAGTTTGAGGGAGGACACGATTGAGATGTACAAAATCACAAGGGACAAAGATAGGGTAGACAAGAGAAACTTTTGCCTTTGATGAAGGGAATAATCTGACATAAATTTAAGGTAAAAGGCAGAAGGTTTAGACGAGATGTGAGGAAAGTCCTTTTTGATTAGAAGGTAGTGGGAATCTAGAACTCACTAACTGTAATAGTGGCAGCAGCTAAAAAGCTCAAAACATTTCAAGGGTATTTAGATGTATACTAATGAGCACAGTGGTTCAGTCGTTGGCACTGCTGCCTCACAGTGCCAGGGACCCAGGTTTGATTCCAGCTCGGGTGACTGTGTGGAGTTTGTGCATTCTCCCCATGTCTGCATGGGTTTCCTACGGGTAATCCAAAGATGTGCAGTTTAGGTTATTTGGCCATGCTAAATTGCCCATAGTGTTCAGGGATGTGTAGGTTAGATGCATTAGTCAGTAGTAAATGTAAAGTAGTAGCGTAGGGGAATGGATCTGGGTGGGTTACTCTTCGGAGGGTCGGTGTGGACTTGTTGGGCCAAAAGACCTGTTCCCACACTGTAGGGATTCTATGATTCTCATGATACCAAGACATACAAGGCCATGGGCCAAGTGTTGAAAAATGAGGTCAGAACAGTTAGATGGTTGTTTTTGACTGGCATGAATGCAATGGGCTGAAGGGTCTTTTACTGTGCTGTAGCTCACGGTGACTGTATGACTAGGTAGGGATGTTGGCCACACAGGAAAATTGAACACACCTAATTGCTGATTAAGGAATGACAGGAAGAGGTGAAGCAATGGACTCATTGGAGAATGCAAAGAAGGACATATTGAATAGCTGTGGGTTTCTGCGAAGGGTATTTGATCCTGGAACAGCAGCACAGGAGTAAGCAACAAGAGGAATAGTGAACAGTTAGGGTAGATGTCAGAGGAAAACTAAAAAGTCAAAGGTAAAATGTAGGTGAAGTGACAGGTCACAACAAGCTGAAATACTTCCTTATTTTCATGCTGGATCTTGATTTCAGTCTGTAGGTGATCAGGACAGAAAGAGAAAACTTGCAATTTTACTTTGAGATGGGATAGCCCGACACTAGTGTTGATCATTCCAAATGGATCATTCTAGTTTCCATACCCCCAAAAGGCTATTATCTTGTTTTAACATCCTATTTGAAATTGATAGAATATTTCATTTTGTGACATTTGTTGGTCTACATCACGAAGAAGTAATTATTGCAGTATAAAATCCTATATGCAATTCAACATATCAGGGTCAGATCATGCGTGAAACTCTTACATTGCACTTCTTCATTGACAAAGCAAGGTACAATGTTACCATAATCCTTTGTCGAAGCAAAGGGCAAAATTGCATGCAATAAAGGACAGTTACTTAATCATCTGGTAATAGAAGTAAATCTCAACTTTTGTTTTTTTTTCCACAAGAATTGCAATGCTAAAATTGGGCATGTTGTCTAAAATGTTTGGTGAGATTTTTCTTTCAAGTGTCCTGAACTCCTATGGGGATATTCTGTCTGTATCCAAACATTGAATTAAAATTGTGTTGTTTAAATGAACTGCTTTTCATTTTGCTTTAAAGCAGTTGGCATTATCACAGGATCCATACAGTGATTTTGTAAATAGTAGGATTGTGGTGGAAGAGGTTGATTACACCTAAGGACTTATGGCAATGTGGAAAGATTCTGAAGTTTCCATGGGTTATAATCTATTGATACTGTCACGAGCTTTATGCACCACATTTATCATTTTTGGGGTTTTCTGAGAAACAACACCATGTTCTCATAAACCACAAAGCGACACATAATAAATATGGCAAGACATCTCATGTTACAAAACCGCATACTGTGCTACATCAGTCCTTTTTGTGATCCAGCAGCTGTCAAACGCTCATACAACAGCTGGGAAAAGAAATGAAGTGGCTGAAGCTCGGAAGTGCACTAAGGCCAAGCCACAAAGGACAAATATCTTCTGCAAGCAGATTATGCTTCCTGAATGGGAAGAAGGGAAATACAGGCATAATAGAGTGTGAGAGAACTCTTACACTGCACACTTTCATTGAGAGAATATTCTTGCTGCACATTCTGAATGGTTTTCCTTCTGTCAATGAAATCATGAGATCACTGATTCTATTCCTCTGTTTCTTCTATCTCCTGATGCTCTAATTTATTGAAGTAGTTAATGTTTTTATTTTTCATTTCTTAAATTTATTATTGTGGGAATTCCCCAGGAAGAGGCTTTGAAGTAGCAGCTCACACAGTTCTTCTCGAAAGACAAACCATACTGAAAGAAACCTTTAAAACCATGGACTTGCAAGATGAATACAAGTTATTTGTATATGTACGTGTTTGTCATGAGGTGGTAACTAGTAGATATTTTGTGTCTGTCATTAATGATCAACTTATTTCTGTATCCATGGTGATTTATCTTAGAAATAGTTTTTCAGGCCCAGATTCAGAGTGAATGCATTTTGTGCACTATGAATGGATTTTTAAAAAAACTTTAGAGCATTTGTGACTTAGTTTGGTAATAATGAATCCTCAGGCTTTGATGGTGTGTTCTAGAACTTGTTTTTTTTAAAATAGAGGGGACAAACCCTTTTGATTTTGAGTGGGCCAGTCCTGTGCAGTCCTTGGAACCGGATGACTATGTAGAAAAGTACTCCTGTGAAGTGAAATAAGCTACCTTCAAATGAAGAGTTCTTGTCAGTACTAGAGAAGAAGCATAGGGTAAATAGACAAAGTCTTTTCCTTGGGGTGGGGAGTCCAGAACTAGAGGGCATAGGTTTATGGTAAGAAGGGAAAGCTATAAAAGGAACATAAGGGTCAACTTAGTAATGCAGAGCGTGGTGCATGTATAGAATGAGCTGCCAGAGGAAATAGTGAAGACTGGTAAAATTACAACATTTAAAAGGCATCTGGATGGGTTTATGAATAGGAAGGGTTGAGAGAGATAGGGCCAAGTGCTGGCAAATGAGACTCGATTAGGTTAGGATAAATGGTCGGCATGGATGAGTTGGACTAAAGGGTTTGTTTCTGTGCTGTACATCTCTATGACTGTAAGTGTGAGTCAGCAAAGCCAATTTAAAAAGAAAATGCTCTGACCAAATTCCTTGACTTCTTGATTAAAGAAGTGACAACTGATATTATTTGTAGAAAACCCTCAGACATGATGATCTTTGAATTTAAATCACAAATTCCTCATGTTTAATTTAAAAGGTCAGTTGCTTGAAATGAAAAATGGAGCGAAAGCGCACTTTGTGACTCAATAATATACTGACAAACAGGTTGGAAACAATGAAACAACACAATACAGTACTGGGACAGGCCCTTTTGCCCACCAACCCTGTGCTAATTTCTAATCCTTATTTAGATCCCTCTCCTTAATGCCCATGCATGGTTTCTATCCCTCTGATTGCCTCTTATTCATGTGTCTATCAAGATATGCCTTAAATATTGCTAATGTGCCTACTTCTACCATCTGCATTGGCAGGGTGTTCCAGACACTCACCACTCTTTGTGTGAAAAGGTTTCCTCTAAATTTTCCCCCTTTACCTTGAACCTGTGCCCTCTTGTAGTTAACCTTTCCATCCTGGGAAAAAGTCTCCAACTATCCACCCTATCTATACCTCTCATAATTTTGTAGACCTTTACCACATCGCTCCTCATTCTGTCTTTCCGGTGGAAATAATATGAGTTTATCCAACCTCTCCTCATAACTAAAACCCTCCAACCCAGGTAACTTCCTGGTAAACCTCCTCTGCACTCTCTACAAGGCATCCAAGTTCTTCCAGTAATGTGACAACCAGAACTGCATGCAAATTTCTAAATGTGGTCTAAATAAAGTTTTGTACAACTGTAACATAATTTGCCAACTTTTATATTTGATGCACCAGCCTTTGAAAACTAGTGTGCCTTATGCCTTTTTGAACACCTTATTCACCTGTGTTGCCACTTTCGGGGATCTGTGGACCCGCATCCTTCTGTATGTCAATGCTCTTAAAGGTTCTGCACTTATTGTATAATTTGCAGCTGAATTTAATCTTCCAAAATGCATCACCTCACATTTGTCTGGATTAAACTCCATCTGCCATTTCTCCGCTCAAATCTGAAAGCTATGTCCCGCTGTACCCTTTGACAATCTCCTCATCATCTGCAGCTCTGCTAATTTTGACATCATCTACAAAATTACTGATCAGACTACCAACATTTTGCTGCAGAACATTTTTATATATATTACAAACAACAAAGGTCCCAGCACTGATTCCTACAGAATATCGCAAGTTAGTGATCTCCATTCCAAAAAGCACCCTTCCACCACTACTCTCTGTCTTCCATAATGTGAGAAATTCTATGTAGATTAGATTCCCTACAGTGTGGAAACAGGCCCTTTGGCCCAACAAGTCCATATCGACCCTCCAAAGAGTAACCCTCCCAGACCCATTCCCCCTACTCACTACTAATGCACCTAACACTACGGGCAACTTAGCATGGCCAATTCATCTAACCTGCACATCTTTGGACTGTGGGAGGAAACCGGAGCACCCGGAGAAAACCCACACAGACACAGGGAGAATGTGCAAACTCCACAAGTCAGTCACCCGAGGCTGGAATCGCAGCACCAGGGACCCAGGTTTGATTCCTGTCTCATGGACAATCAGTTGAATTTGGTCAAGAATGTGGCGCTGGAAAAGCACAGCCGGTCAGGCAGCAGCATCGACACTTCAGGCATAAGCCCTCCATCAGGAACGAGGCCCGTGGGCCGGGGGCCGAGAGACAAATGGGAGGGTTGCTGGGAAAGTGATAGGCGGACGAAGGGGAGGGAGAAGGCGATAGGCCAGGCCTGAGGAGGGTGTGTGTGTGTGTGTGTGCACGTGCATGCGCGCGCTTGACAGGTCCAGAGGGTGTTGCCAAGTTGGAGGCCTGGGCCTGGGACAATGTTGGGGATGGGGAAATAAGGAAGCTGTTGAAACCCGCATTTATCCAATGTGGTTGCAGGGTCCCAAGGCAGAATATGAGGTGTTCTTCCTCCCGGCGTTGGGTGGCAATGGCCCGGCGATGGAGAAGGCCCAAGACCCCTGCATGCCCTTGACAGAGTGAGAGGGGAGTTGAAATGTTCAGCCATGGGGCAGTGGTGTTGGTGGGTGCAGGTGTCCCAGAGATATTCTCTGAAACAATCCACAAGGCGGCATCTGCTATGAGCCCACTGACTCCCACAGCTACCTGGACTATACCTCCTCCCACCCTACCTCCTGTAAAAATACCATCCTTTGTTCGGAATTCCTCTGCCTCCATTGCTTCTGTTCCCAGGGTGACCAATTCCACCTCAAAGTCGCAGATGGCCTCCTTCTGCCAAGATCGCAACTTCCCTTCCCACATGGTTGACAATACCCTCCAGCACATCCCCTCTACCACTCTCGATACCCCCCTCGGCCTCACCTTCCAACCCACCAACCTCCATATACATTGTATTATCCTCCGCCACTTCCAAATGGACCCCACCAGAGATCTATTTCCCTCCCCATTCCTAACAATGTTCCAGGGAAACCATTCCCTCTGATTCCCTCGTCAGGTCCATGCCCCATTCCTGGCACCTTTCCCTGCCACCTCAGGAAGTGCAAAACCTGAGCCCACACCACACCCCTCACCTCCATCCAAGGTCCCAAAGGATCCTTCCACAGCCGTCAGAAATTCACCTGAACCTCTCCCAATGTCATCTACTGTATCCGTTGTACCCAGTGTGATCTCCTCTACATCAGGGAGGCAGGACGCCTTCTTCAGATTATTTCAGAGAATATCTCTGCGACACTCGTATTCACCAACCTAAACGCCTCGCTGAAGTGGCTGAACACTTCAACTCCCTCTCCCACTCAAGGACATGCAGGTCCTGGGCCTCCTCAACTGCCAAACCATTACCACCTGACGTCTGAAGAACACCTCATATTCCACATTCAGCCCGTGGTTGCAGGGTCCCAATGTAGATTTCAACAGCTTCCTAGTTGCCCCCCCACCCCACACACATTATCCAGGTCCCAAGCCTCCAACTCAGCACCGCCCTCCGGCCCCATCCATCATTGGTCAGAGGGGGACAATCACCTTCTCCCCCACCTTCATCCACCTATTGCTTTCTCAGTTACCAACCCCACCTTCCTATTTATCTCAGTCCCCGGCCCACAAGCCTCATCCCTGATGAAGGGCTCCGGCCTGAAATGTCGATGCTCCTGCTCCTCTGATGGTGCCTGACGCGCTGTGCTTTTCCAGCACCACACTCTTGGCTCTGATCTCTAGCGTCTGCAGTCCTCACTTTCTCCAAGTGGACTGATGGACTTGTTCTATGTCAATTCAGGCTGACAGATGCAGCGATTCCCCTCCTCTTCCTAACCTTGTAGCAGGGTCTAATATTGTGACACTGGTCTAGCACTAGCCTTCTAGGGAGTGGACATTACTTCTGAAAGCCTTGATCAAGCCTATCTATTAACTGGAGGAGGCACCACAATGGCCCTCAATATAGTTCTTGCACCTGCCCCGGCCCCTTCCCTAACTCATTGATCAAAGGGCAATATCTGAATGTCCCCACAGTGAAGATGCAGAGAAGTGCACGGATGCTGTACAG
>NC_057711.1:99072564-99102423 GCF_004010195.1 Chiloscyllium plagiosum | reverse complement strand
GGGGCCAGCAGCCCCCATCTCCCCTCCCCCACCCCCAGCCTGAGCCACCTTAGAGAAGTGGGGGGGGAGGGGGAGGAGAGAGAAGTGGGGGGGAGGGGGAGTAAATTACTAAATTCTGACGATATTAATAAATTAGGATGGCAATAAAATTCAGTTCTATAGAATGCTCGGTAGACATTTAAGTGTTAACAGAAAAGTCTGCCGATTGTTCGTGCCAAAGATCTGAGTAATGAGCAAAGACAAAGAGGTCACACACCAATACAGGCAAGAAAAGGAAGAGAGATTCCTGGTCAGCCATTACATGGAAAGTAATTGGAGTCTCGCCTATCACTATTCATTAATCCAGACGCATGCAAAGGGGGAGGTCCCAGTCAAACTCCATTTTAATAAAACTCCTTAAGCGTAACAGAAAAAGGAATCTGTCACTCTCGATGGCTGTGAAGGCAAAGAGGCTGCGGTGCTGATGTTACTCTAGTCACTGCGGTTTGACACGTAACAGGAATTTTACTAGCAACATGTCAATATCACACAGGCCATGATCATGCATCATGTTAAACAAAGTAATGCGCAGTCTTCTTCCCGAGTTCTCCTGCCATGCACCCAAATAACTGCAGATTGAAAATCAGCCTGTTTTCTTATGTGCACCTATGGCAGAAACTCACAACTCAAGACACAAAGTCGACATCATCATTGAGTCAAGTGAAGTTGCCATGGTAACAATCAAACCTTGAAAAGCAAGTCCCAAAGATACAATGAGATTTAGGTGGCCATATATGACCATACCTACTCACTTGATCAATGTTACCACATATGTTCACAAGGAAAGATTTCATTCTCTCTCAATGTCCAATTAATTTGTGAGCAGATCAGAAAAGATGGTGCACACTTTCCTGACTTTTATTATTGTATTAACATTAAACCATTCCACTTTGAATACCATTTCAACCAGAAAGACATATTTCTGGTTGCTTCAGTAATGTTTAGATGATTCTTTAGCAATAAGATAAGAATTGGCATTCTGAACACTTCAAATGAGCACTGCTAGAATGAGAGAGAATTTTCTATCAGATCAACATAAGTATAGTTGTGTAGGTAGCCTTTGGTGCAATGTGCTGTGTTGTGAGTGCAGCTAGTGTCTCAAGCAATGTGCCACCTTACTAAGCGGATTTATCATCATGAGGAGCAATGCAAAAACCAATTAAAGGCTAATGAGAACATTAGCAACCACTGTGGAGGAAAAGAAGGGAGAACGCTTGCTGAAAGACACATTGGTGTAACTGGAGAGTTTTCATGCAAACTGTATCTGACTACTTGATAAACAGATTTGTTTACAATTCCCCCTTTTATATCACTCCTGCACAAATATACCATCGCGGACAGATATTGTGGCCAAGCTTTCCGGGCTGGTCTGGAATCTCCAGGAATTGAATATCCAGCACGCTGTAGCATGTGAGAGAATTGTGAGAACATTTTAAAAATGTTTGCAAAATATGAAAAACATTGGATCATAAAAGGCTCTTTGGTTGACAGTGAAGCACCATCCAATTGGCTCACAAGGCTCTTTGATTTCTGATTTATGTAGAAAGACGATGCTTCAATAATGCCCAAGGAAATGGGACATTATGTTGAGGTGTTTGGATGTGCAGGAAAATCTCTGCTGGATGTGGAAGAATCCTTTGGGGCCTTGGATGGAGATGAGTGGGGTGGTATGACCAGGACTTTGAAGTTATAAAGAAAGGCTGGATAGGCTGAGACATTTTTCACTGGAGGTTGCGAGGCAACCTGATAGAAGTTTTTTATTCACAGTCTAATCATTAATGAAGGAAATAGAGTCTGTTGTGTGAGCTCTCACTGCAAATTTCTCAAAAGTTTTTAGGTATTCTTGGATTGATGGTAGTGCAGAGAAATCCACTGATCAGGATACCACAATGGTAGCTATGCACGGTTTGTAAGTCGTCTTTCAAAAACAGATACAATATTTACTGCTTTGGAGGTAGCAGAATTGCACTGGGTTAGGCAAAGTTAAAAAAATTACATAACACCATGTTATAGACCAACAGGTTTATTTGGAAACATTAGCTTTCAAAGCACTGCTCCTTCATCAGGTGGTTGTGAAGCAGAATCATAAGACACAGAATTTACAGCAACAGGATTGCAGTGTCATGGAATGTAATATTAAATAAATTTAGCTTAAGTCTTTCATCAGCTGGTATCCATGGAGATGGCCTCAATTGGGACCTTGGGTTCATGTTACACTGCAGGTGACCCCACTGCACGAGACACACACTCTCCCTCTCTTTCATTCTCACACACACACACCCACCCACACACGTTCTCTCTCATACACTCACACATACACCCCCCACAACCACACTCTTACAGATTTCTACCTCATTACACTCACACACATACACACACTCTCTCACAGACACTCACATCCCCACATACACACCCACATGCTCACACTCCCTCCATCTGCCCTGCACACACACACATAAAAGTTTGTGGGGTGAATTTGTACTTGCAGAATTATATTTTACTGTGCTCAAAAACTGCATAAACCCATGCAAGATTCTGTAAATAACATGTTAGAAATAGAATCAGTCTGACCTAACATTAGGACACAGACAGACTTTAACGTCACTCCTTCAATGTATTATCTCAGCTGAGATGGCACTGACTATTAAAGCTATCTTGAGAATGTAACTTCAATAAAGTTCTGAGATTTACTTATGAAAGAACCAAATCTAATATGATCATTCTAAAAGATGAAAGACTAAAGCTACATTTGTTTAACATTACATTCCATGACACTGCAATCCTGTTGCTATAAATTCTGTGTCTTATGATTTTGTCCCTTAACCACCTGATGAGGAAGCAGTACTTTGCAAGCTAGTGCTTCCAAATAAACCTGTTGGTCTATAACCTGGTGTTGTATGACTTTTTAAGATTTACATGCACATTAAGTTAAAGGATAATGGGGGAAAGAGTAGGGTCCATTAAGGAACACAGTGGTAATTTGTGCATGGAGCCAAAGGATGTAGGTCGGGTTCTAAAAATACCCTCGGTCAGTGTTCACTAGTGAAAGGGATGATATGGGTGCAAAAATCAGGGAAAAAGTCAATGATACAATTAAAGAATTTAACATAGACAGCGAGGAATTTCTGGTTGGTTTTGGTAGGCTTATAAGTAAGATAATTCTTCCAGGCCTGGGTGAAATGTATCCCAGGTTGTCGGATGAGTCAAGGAAAGAAATAACAGGGGCATTTGCAAAAAGTTTGAATTCCGAGATGTGCGGAGGACTGAAGGACAGCCAATGTGATACTATTATTCAAGAAGAGAGCAAGGAATAAACCAGGAAATTTCAGATAAGTCAGTGGTAGGTAAACTATTGGAAGCAATTCGGATGGACATAATTAATCTGCATTTGGAGAGGCAGGGATTAATCAAGAACAATCAGCCTGGTTTTGTTCAAGGGAGGTCAAGTCTGGCCAAATTGATTTAATTTTTCTGACAGGGTTACGGTTGAGGGCAATACTTTGATGCAGTCTACTTGGACATCATGTAAGCTTTTAATAAGGTCCCTCACAGAAATATAACAGCCCATGAGATCCAAGGAAATTTAGCAAATTGAATCCATAATTAGCTTTTTGGCAGCATGGAGAAGATGATTTGATTTGATTTGATCTATTATTATTGTCACATGTACAGTGAAAGGTTTTGTTTTGAGTGCAGTACAAGCAGATCATAACATTCAGAGATCACAGAGTGTTTGAACAGAGCAAGAAATGTAAAGTTTTGGCTGAAAAGAAGGTGAACAAAAAACAAGATCAATATTAGGTTTGAAATTTGAGACGTCCATTCAGAATTCTAATAAGTGTGGGGAAGAAGCTGTTCTTCAACCTGTTGGTACATGTGTTTAAGTTTTTGTATCTTCTGCGTAATGGAAGAAGTTGGAAGAGATTATACAGGGTGGGAGGGGTCTTTGATGTTGGCTGCCTTTCCGAGGCAGCGAGAAGTGTAGATGGAGTCAATGGATGGAAGGTTGGCTTGCTTGATGGACTGGGTTGTGTTCACAATTCACTGTAGTTTGGACAAAATTTGCCACACAGTCATGAGTGTACAGGGGATATACTTGCGGAGCGATGGAGTTGAGGATTATGGTGGAGAAGATGCTGTTGCTTACCTGTGTATCAGAAAGTCAAGGATCTAGTTCCAGAGGATGGAGCAGAGACCTAAGTCTTGGAGTTTAGAGATCCAGGGCTGATGAAGCGCTTTTGCCCAAAACATTGATTTTCCTGTCCCTCATATGCTGCCTGACCTGCTGTGCTTTTCTAGCACCACTCTAATCTAATCTGCAGTCCTTGTTTTTACTGAGTTTAGAGATCAGTTTGGTTAGGATTACAGCGTTGAAAGCAGACCTGTAGTTAATAACTAGAAGCCTGACATGGGTATTCTTATTATCCAGATGTTCCAGGGATAAGTGAAGGGCTGGGGAGATGGTGCCTGCCATGGACTTGTTGCATTGATTGGCAAATTGAAAAGGATCAAGGCAGATTGGAGGCTGGAGTTGATATGAGTCATGACTAACCTCTCTAAGCACTTCATAATAGTGGCAGTCAGAGCTCCAGGTGGTAGTCATTGAGGCACATTCCATGTGCTTTCTTTGGGACAGGAATGCTTATGGTTTTCGTGAAATAGGTGGGGACTTCAGATTGGCATGATGGCTCAGTGGTTAGTACTGCTGCCTCACAGCACTAGGGTCCCAGGTTCGATTCCAGCCTTGGGTCACTGTCTGTGTGGAGTTTGCACATTCTCCCCTTGTCTGCGTGGGTTTCCTCTCAGAGTCCAAAGATGTGCAGGTCAGGTGATTTGGCCATGCTAAATTGCCCTTGGTGTTAGGTGGATTAGTCAGAGAGAAATGGGTCCAGGTGGGTTACTCTAGGTGGGAGACTCGGTTGAACTGGTTGGGCCGAAGGACCTGTTTCACACTGTAGGGAATCTAATATCTAATCTAACAGCCAAATAACTCAAACCCCCTAAAGATCTGGAACACACCACCAACATTGCTAAAGCTTTCAAGGGATATGGGGAAGGTGCAGTAAAAGATCAGCGTTGATCTTGTTCAATAGCAGGGCAGACTTGACAGGCCAAATAGTCAAATATTTCTTATTGTTAGTGACTAATGCCTCACATTGCTGAGGATTTGGATCAAATCAAATCAAATCCATGTTTTTAGGAAACAATTCGTAATTTTGAAATACTATGATGGACGGAGGAGATGCTTGTTTTCTCCTTGATTTTGATAATGTCTTTTGTATAACATACAACTTTCTCCATAGACTTTTTCAATGTCACCACCTCATTAAAAGTGGCAATGTCTTGTGCACTTCAAGTCCAAGTTCCATCTAATGCAAACTTAATTCAAATATAATCATTTTTTAAAAATGGTTAAAACATAAAATGCCAGATTGATTGATTCAAATTCTGACCAGCACATTGTTTTCATAACATGCAATGTTCTGAATGTTTGTAAACAAAATTGTGTTGAAAACTATTAACCTTTTGACCCACCATGTTAATTAAGACTGACTGATTTACCTTCAGCTTGGCAAGATTCACCCTCCAGTGTAGATCTTGCTTTTAAATCAGTTATACCTCCCCCATATTACTACCCGCTCTCACAGTAGCAAAAATGTGCAAGATCAGGCATTCATGCACAGTTTGTCATGGATTCAAAACTCCTTAGGTAGCAGGCTCTCACATAGGCAACTTTATGTCATACGTAAAATGGAAAGTTCACTATTCATTTCCAATTTTACAGAGGATCTCACCTATCGACTAATAACCCTATCTAATTGTCTTTAATTATAGTCGGAGTTTTAATAAAGTTGATTCAAAAGAAAGAGAGTTTATCTGATCTCAGTGCAATAAAAATTACCTTCAAACAGACTGACTTAGAATTAAACATCAATCAAATTTGTAAAAAAGGTAAATCAAGTGAAAAGCAGCTCCAACTGCATGGCAAATGAACAGATTGCATTACACTGTTCTCATAAAAGCATATTCTCCAATGTACAAGGAACACCTATATAAGATAGAATTCAAACAGCATTTTAACTAAGTGAATGCACGT
This sequence comes from Chiloscyllium plagiosum, assembly GCF_004010195.1. Taxonomy (NCBI): domain Eukaryota; kingdom Metazoa; phylum Chordata; class Chondrichthyes; order Orectolobiformes; family Hemiscylliidae; genus Chiloscyllium; species Chiloscyllium plagiosum. The sequence continues at coordinate 99,096,287 of NC_057711.1, read as the reverse complement.
CCACCTGAAAGGAGAAAATGGAGGAACATATTTTCTTGACAATGACAAAAAAATATAACAACAATGAAGGAATAATCAAGGAATAGTGAGGGATGATAGTGGGTGGAAGATTTTCAGTTATCACACCACAGACTGGAATGGGAACAGTGCATAGAAAAATTAAACATCAAAATTTGTGCAAGGCAACTCTCTTGATCAGTATTTTTATGATGCAGTGATGAAATAAAGAGTGATGGACTTAATTCATTGAAGGAGTGAATCAGGAAAAATCAGGTATGTTTCGATCAGTAAGAATTTAGGAAACAATGATCACAGAATATTAATGAAAAAGGATGATGAACACCAAGCAATACTGAATTTATGGAGAGTGAATTACAGCAATTTAACAAAGGATCATTCCCAAGTGGTCTGGAAACACAATCTATGAATAACAAAATTTTCATATGAAATATATTGGTTTCAAATTAGACACAGGCTAAGAAGAGGCAATAAATTGCTGGAGTTCCCTGTTTGACTAAATGATAGAAATTAACCTAAAATAGGAAAAGAAAGTTTGTCAAAAATAAGATTGATATTCTACTGGAAAATCTGAAAATAAAAAAGGCAATAGAATTGACTGAAAAGGGGAACAGGAGAGTGTGAGAACTCTAACTCTGCCATGTAAGGAAACATTGCTTTACAAACATATAAATATATAAATAGAAGAAGAGATTGAGTAAGGAGAGACCAATGGCATGTTTGGGATGCTAAATGAGAATTTTCCACCTGCTTTTACAAGGAGTTGGTTATTGTGATATTGAATATCATTAATAGTAGTTAATGATAAGATTTTATGTATCCTTTCAAAGATGTTGTCATTGCTGATAAAGTCAGAATTAATTGCCACAAATCTACTCAAAACTTGCTAGTTTCCATTTCTAATTGTCTTTGGGAAGGTGGTATTGATCACATCGTTAAACTGTTGCAAAGTATACCATGTTGTAAAGGATGGAGTTCTGGAATTTTGACATAACAGCAACAAAGGAATAATGATATAGTTCCAATGCTTGCAGGGAATTTTATAGTTGTGTAGTTTATGTACATCTGCTGCCCTTGTTATTCCAGTGGTTGAGTTTGTAGATTCAGAAGGTGCAAATGAAGGGATCATGATCAGTTGCTCCAGTGCATTCTGCAGATGATGCACGCTGCATTAGAGGGAATTAATGTTTCAGATGGTGGATGGGGCCCTGGATAGTATTGAGCACCTTGAGTTTTGTTGAAGCTGTACCTGTTCTTGTAAATAGAAATTTTCCATCACTGTTTATGTTTTTTTAGATGATGAAGAGACTTTGGGAAGACAGGAGTTGAGTCCGAGCAGAAAGCTTAATCCTTGACCTGTTCTTGTAGCCACAGCACTTATTTGGTTGGTTTGGTTCGGTCTCAGGTCAATTGTAATACACAGGATGTTCAGAGTCATCCTGGCATTTGTTTGGTGTGACTGCTACTTGCTAATTACCACACCTGCCTGAATGTTGTTTCGCTGCAAATTAACTTAAATTGCTTCAGTATCTGAGGAGTGATGAATGATGTTGAACATTGCGCAATCATCAGTAAATATCCTCACTTCTGAAGTTATGATGGAGGGAAGGTCATTGAAGAAGAAGAAGCTGAAGACCATAGACCGAGAGTACGATCTGGAGAAAAACCTGCAGTCATGCCCTGATGCTGAGATGATTGACCTGAAGCAACCACCATCATTAGCTGATCAAGAACCTATCTTAACTCAGCCTTAAATATATTCAATGGCTCAGCTTCCACTACTGTATGGGCAGGGAAATTCCAAATCCTCCCTAAATCCTCCGTATCTCACTCCTTAATGGGGGAGACTCCTAATTTTTGAGATTCTTTTTTTTAACCACTGCAGATGCAAGAGGCATACTCAATATGCATGTAGTCACAGTAGCAGTGATGTTATTGCCAGTATTTATATTGGTTGATGCCTACATTTGAAAATGTTCCCTTGTTGATAAACCAAGGTTTACCACAAAACTTCCCTTCCCAACTAAGATTGATTGCATTGACAAGGTTAATAAATTTACTTGAATTTTTAATAAATCTCCCATTTGTGAAGTGTGTGCAAACCCTTTGGCCGAGACGAGTCTCACAAAAAGCCTACTCCCTGAGCAAAGTGATGAGCAGGTCAGCAAGGGGACCAGCAATTGCAATGGTACATGGATCAATGAGTGGGGCAACAAGTAGAGCAGAGAATGAGGTGGTGAGGGAGAGGCAGCAACAATTGCTTAATAATGAAAGTAATGACATCAGCCTCCTGTTCCAGTATGGAATTACTGTACAATGATAACACCAATAGGACGGAGCTCCTATTCCATTGCACTGGGAAACGGTAAACTGGTAAGAATTTTTAAACGAGTTCAAGACTTTCTCACAAAGCACAAGCTCAGTCCTATTGGTGTTATCATTGTACAGTAATTCCATACTGGAACAGGAGGCTGATGTCATTACTTTCATTATTAAGCAATTGTTGCTGCCTCTCCCTCACCACCTCATTCTCTGCTCTACTTGTTGCCCCACTCATTGATCCATGTGTCAACATCCACTTATTAAATACTCTCAGAATTAATGTTTCAGTAAGATCACCTCTCATTCTCCTCAACTCCCCCATAGGCATTGGCTCAGCTTATTTAACCTTTCCTCACAATGTAACTCCTTCATCTCAGGATTCAATTCAATGAAGCTTTTTTGAACTATTTTCAATATAATTATATTAGTTCTTAAACAGGGAAGCCAATACTGTGGATTGTACTCTGGATATAGTCTTAGCAACAGTCTGTAAGACTCCAGCTAATATTCACTATTTTTATACTAAATTTCCCTTTCAATAATTGCAAATATTCAATTTGTCTTTCTCTTCACCCTCGACACTTGCATATTAGCTTCTTGTAATTCATTTATGAACAGCCTCCAGAGGCACTATACTATAGAGTTCTGCAGTCATTCCTCTTTCTAACAATATTCTGCTTTTCATTGTTTCGATCAAAAGAGAGAAGTTCATATTGTCTCACATCATAATCCTTCTGCCAAACTTTTATCCACTCAATTAATTGATCTGAATTCCACTCTCGACTACGTCCTCTTGATAACTTACATTGTAGTTCACTTTGTTTTATCAGCAAATTTAATTTGTGGTAGATTCAGTTTCTTCATCTAAGCTATTCATATAGATTGTAAACATTTGTGATCCCAGCATTTGAAATCCATGATAAACATGTTACGTCCTATAGCATGGCCTGATATTTTGTGAAGTCACCTTTGATATAACATCTTATCAAGTGCCTTTCAGAAATCCAAGCATACCTGATTCATAGATTTTCCTTTAATCCACCTTTTTTGTTACTTCCTCAAAAAATTCTAATACATTAGTCAAACACAATTTCCTTTCACAAAACCATGAATCTGATTATATTATGGTTTTATGAAGGTGCTGCTATTACCTTCTTAACAACATTCAATAGGCCTGTTGTTTCAGCGTTCTGTCTACTTCCTCACTGAATCCCGAGGTGGAGGTACCAGTGTTTGACTGGGATGGACAAGGTCAAAAGTCACACAACATCACATTATGGTCCAACAGGTTTATTTGAAATCACAAGCTTTTGGAGCACTGCTCTATCATCAGGTGATGAAGTTAAAAATTACACAACACCAGCTTATAGTCCAACAGGTTTAATTGGAAGCCAGTTGTGTGATTTTTAACTTTGTACACCCCAGTCCAACAACGGCATCTCCAAATCAGGTGATGAAGGGCTCCTTCACCTGATGAAAGAGCAGCTTTCTGAAAGCTTGTGATTTCAAATAAATCTGTTGAACTATAACCTGGTGTCATGTGACTTCTGATGTTGTTCAATCACAAGACTGACTCGTGGGATGGCAGGAGTGACATATAAAGAGAAACTGGATGAGTCAGGGCTATATTCACTGATGTTTAAAAGAATGAGAGGGGATCTCATAGAAATGAATAAAATCTTAACATAACTGGGCAGGGTAAACACAGGAAGGATATTTCTGATGGCCGTGGACTAAAGAACTATTGTCACAGTCTAAGGATATAGTTTAGGCCATTTTGGACCAAGATGAGATATACCTTCATCCAGAGAATGGTGAGCCTCTGAAAGTCTCTGCCACAGAAAGTGGTTGAGGCGAAAACATTGAATATTTTCAAGGGGAAGTCCGATATAGTTCTTAGGGCTAAAGGGATCAGAAGGTATGAGGAGACTACAGGAACATGGTACAAAGTGGATGATTACCCAAAATAGTATTGAATAGCAGAGCAGATGGGAAGGATTGAATGGCAAACTCTGGCTCTTATTTTTAACATTTTTATGAAATCAACTTGTTACATTTGCAATTTTTCATTCGGCTGAAACCTTTCCTGGATCTAGGAAATTTTGGAAGATCATAATCTATGCATGTATTGTTTCTCCATCCACTTTTTTTGAGATCCTAGAATGAAGGGATGGAACCTCATCAGCTTCAGTTTTTATTCCCCTGATGATAGTGATCACTTCAAACTCTGATTTTCAAGCATTCTAAGTTTGCCTGGTGCTGCCCAGGTGTGGTTTTCCACACTCCTCAGTACAGCAGGGTTGATCCCTTGATCTAATGGTCATAACAGAACCTAGGCAATGAGGTTATATATTGTGGCTAAAAATAATTCTGCAGATGATATCCCATAATTATCCTGTGAATGCCCAGCCTGGAGCTGCAACATCTGTTCATAATCTTCCTACATAGCAAAGTGGGAGTGCCATAGAACACAACGGAAGATATACATGGTCTTAAGTCTCCACAAGGAATGTGTATCAGTCACTCTTATTAATATTGTCATGAATGTATGCATCTGTGACAGGGCAGAATGGTGATGAAGGGTTAAAGAAATATATTTTTCCCTCTTGTTGGTTCTCTAACCACCTGCCTCAGAGACCAGAATGTCAGGTATGTCCTTCAGAACTCTTGGTGATAGGCATTGAAGTTACCCACTCAGAGCAAATTCTCTACCATGCCACTTTGAGGACTTCCTCCATTTGTAATGAACAGAAGAAAGACTGATTTATCAGCTGAAGGCAGATTTTGATTAGATTACATTACAGTGTGGAAACAGGCCCTTCGGCCCAACAAGTCCACACCGACCCGCCGAAGCGAAACAAACCCATACCCCTACATTTACCCCTTACCTAACACTACGGGCAATTTAGCATGGCCAATTCACCTGGCCTGCACATTTTTGGATTGTGGGAGGAAACCGGAGCACCCGGAGGAAACCCACGCAGACACGGGGAGAACGTGCAAACTCCACACAGTCAGTCGCCAGAGGTGGGAATTGAACCCGGGTCTCTGGCGCTGTGAGGCAGCAGTGCTAACCACTGTGCCACCGTGCCGCCCACAAGGGGGCATTGTTGAAAGACAACAATGAACTAGATGTGGCAGTTCTTGGTAGTGGAAAGCTCATCCAGTCTGGATGGGATGTGAACAGACACAAATATGTACAAAGACCAAGAGATGGCCACTTAGCCCTTATAATCTACTTCATTCAATAAAATCATGGTTAATCTGATTTTAACCTCATAATCCTGATATTCCTGTATACCCTGATAATCTTTCATCCCTTTGATAATCACAAATATATCTGTAAAAATCATTAAAGACTCTGTTAAAAATCACACAACACCAGGTTTACTTGGAAGCACTAGCTTTTGGAGCGCTACTCCTTCATCAGGTGCTTGTGGAATATAAGATCATAAGACAAAGAACTTATAGCAAAAGTTTACAATATGATGCAACTAAAATTATATGTTGAAAAAGATCTGGATTGTTTGTTAAATCTCTCAGCTTTTAGAATGACCATGTTGGTTTCAGTTCTTCCATATGTAAATCCCAGAACCTTTTTTAAAGTTGCATTCTCAAGTGAACCTTAACAATAAGTGCCATGTCAGCTCAGATAATGCACTGAAGGTGAAAGGTTAAAGCCTGTCTGTCTGTGTCCCAATGTTCAGAGTGATTCTATTTCCTAAAGTCCACTTTGGAGGATGGTCATCTAAAGGTCCAAGGCCAAATGTCCTGGACCGTTACATTCACTATCTTTTGAGGAAAGGAATTCCAAAGACTCGAAACTTTTAGAGGAAAAACATAGTTCCTTCATTCCTCAGAAATGGGGCACCCCATATTTTCTAAACCATGACCCTTAGTTCTCAGTTCTGCCACAAGTTGAAAAATTCTTTCAACTGCCACCTGGTCAAATTGCCTCAGATTCTTAAATATTTCAATTAAGTCACCTCTTACTCTTCCTAAACTCCAGACTATTTTGGCTTGTACTTCAGGTGCAGTCTCACCAATGTCCTGTAGAATTGAAGTATCCTGCCGGGCCAAGATTAGAGTGGTGCTGGAAAAGCACAACAGGCCAAGCAGATTCTGATGAGCAGGAAAATCAATGTTTCGGGCAAAGCCCTTCATCAGGAATAAGGCTTCAATCATGATGAAGGGCTTTTGCCCGAAACATCGATTTTCCTGCTCCTCAGATGCTGCCAGACCTGCTGTGCTTTTCCAGCACCACTTTAATCTTGACTCTAATCTCCAGTATCTGCAGAAACTAATTCTGCCTTGAAGCATAAGCTCCCTACTCTTGCATTCAATTCCATTCGCAATAATACATAACGTTCTATTAGTAACACCCTACATACCTGATAGAAATATGACTGAAAATCAGAGAGGCTCTGGCTCCAACAGTCAACTTTCTCTATTTATTGGGGTGGCACGAAAGAGCTGGAGGACTACAAAAGCTGGACTCTTGCTCAACAAATGTGCAATAGGTAAGTCCAGCAACTTCAGTCCATTCTGCCAAATTTCAGCAACTACAAAATCAAGTATACTTGGAAAAATATGGGTTACTTAATGAAATTCAACATTAACGTATTCAACGTATTATGGTTTGATATCTGAGGAAGTTTTAGATTGTACGACTGATAGGAATGCATTTGATGTTGTGTAAATGGATTTGCAAAAAAATGGTTTAACAAAATACTGCATAGTAGACAGAAAAATTATGGCCATTGAGATTGAAGGGGCACTACAAGCACAGATATAACTTTTACCAAGGCTAAAAAGCAGAGTGTAGTGGTGAATGCACTGTTTGTAGTTCAAATTGGGAGAGAAGCACAAAGTGTTCCATTGTAGTTCTGATGTTTATGAGTGACCTGAACTTTGGACCTAAGACCACTTATTCCCAAGTTGCATGAGGCATAAAACATGACAAAGTAATCAAGAGTAATGAGGACAACCACAGAATTCAGGCAGGCATAGACAGGTTGGGGAAATGAATCAAAACTCAAAAACAGTTGTTCAAATAAAGTTCAGTGTACATTCTGGAGCCAAGTTCCATTGTCTTTCAAAGCTGGCTAAATTGTAAGTAGGCCTGCACCTCTCAAATTTGTAAAGGTATTAAACATGTGAATTAAGGATGAGATGCAAATATTTTGATGCTGACTCAGCTGCCTTGTTTCAATATCTCTTGAGAAAATAATTGTAATTTTAATGCATTAATTATGGGACTCAAGAACATTGCCTCAATCTGTGGTCAGGTGACCACTGCAGTCATTTTATACCGAAGTTTAATTTTTTAAAATGACCATTTTAGTCCATGAAAGGTCTCGTGTTTCACAACCAGATGAGGGAAGTTAAAATTTGATATTTCATACTTAGCATGACCATTACAAACTGTAAGCACAAGCCAGTTATCCTAATTGAAGTGGATTGGTATTTACTGTTTGTCGAGATCATACATTTTCCTGTATATCTATGGGTATTATATTCTGACTGGAACTTTTTTAAACTCAATCCATCAAACTATATTGGTTGCAATTAAACCTAATTGATTAAATATTGGCAATGTCAACATATTAGGAGGATTCATACCACTCCATCCTTCTTTTTTCTAACTTTGAGAAAAGAGACAATTAAACACACTCCCATGTATGTTTGCCAAACTCTGCATTCAAAAGCAAGTGAAAGGGAAGTTGTAATACCTTGGAAACTAATGGGAGAGGAGATTGAAATTCCAAGTATGCAAGTCCAACTGAATGAGAGAGATCATGTTAAAATGAGCACTTTCTAAATATTGCCTCTAAAAAAGGCCTCTCATTTTTGAAAAAGCTGCATGATGCATGATTTTCAGGAATTCAGTCCTTCAATCTTAGAACTTGATACATTCATTACTTTTATGACATAAACCTAACTTCAGGCAGGATAGCATCTGGGTTCATTCTTTTTGGAAAATTAAAAACTAATTGACCAATAAAACAGCTGGATTAGGTCTGCATTTTTTTATCTTCCTTCATGACAGAATAGAAAGGTATTAGAACTGCAATAAGCTGATAATGGTACCCGTCACACGGATTGTCAAAACTTTTACTCATTTACTGACAAATTGCATGCATGCAGTACACCCAAATCTATCATAGTCAAATTGTGTTAATTACAATCAGTGACTCATGCACTGAAAATATAAATGATAGGGAAAAATGTTTACAATGGAATTGCATAGGCTTCATTCAGAATGTCATTGAAGATGTTTTCTTTCACAATGGTGTTCACAGAAATAGTATTCACGATGATGGTGATTTTTAGTTATTTTAATCAATCCTTTTGGAGATGCTTTGACAAACCTCTAGAGCTAGGGACACTACCATTGGCCAGAAGAAACACTCTCAAATGCTGTACACTACCTTGCAATTAAACCCAACTCTCAAGAACAGGAAACTTGGGCAACAGTGATGCAGATATCTATCCAAGTATTAATGAGTTCTGAGACTGCTCAGCTTCTGAGATCAAATGGGTTTGGGTATTTTCAGACTACTATAACCATTGGCAATTTTAAGCTTTTCTACATTTTTGCTGGTTCAATCATAATTGTGCATTCTTTTTTTAAACTTTGTAAACAATAAAAATAGTGAAGTGACATCTGTAGTGTTTTGTGTATCAGATTGAGCAGGTGGATCAGAGGGTGAAGACAGTCCATTAAGAAGTGTACATTCAAACCTCTGCTTGTGTAATTCCAGCTATTAATTACACCAATTGACATTGTTCATGAATTTCCATTGAATGAAACCTTCAACTATTGACTAATTTAGCAGTTAACAACGGTTCTAAAGTATAATTGGGAGCTGGAATTTGGAAATTCAATCAGACAGCAAAAGATTTTGACAAAGATTTTGACACTCAACAATAAAGCTGTAAGTTGCAAATACTGAGCAAATTTTCAGCAGTAGGGATCTCTGTGACATTGTAATTAATACTATGTAAGAATAAGAAAACACCTTTTTAAAGTATATATGGACCATTATGTTATAACTGCCTTTAAAAAAAGGAATTTTGCATCCCAGTCCATTGACATAAAAGGAGTTCATGGCAAATCATTTGAAAACAGAATCAAGAATAAATATCTAAGGAGGGAGAATACATCATTTGAGTGTTTCTAACCAGGTCAGGTCAAGAGCTCAGACAGTAATTTGACTTGCCTTTTGTCAAAAATAATCTGTGATCATAGTTGATCAGATTAATGTGTGATCTTTTCACCTTTCATTCAAGAACACAAATAGCAGTAACAGTCATTCAATAATCAAGTGAGATTGGGTTTGTTATTGCATTATTTATTTTCATAATGTGGCAGAACATGATCTTCTCACCCTAGTTAATGTATGGTCATTGTTTTGACAATTATCTGTTTGCTGCCATTGAGTCAACTGACATCTGTAGAATGAGTTAAATATCAGAAAACTCCTTGGGGGAGGCTGCACAAACTATAATTCAAAGTCATAACAAATAGTATCTAAATGGTCATGCCAAAATCATATCTTTGGTAAACATTTCAACAACGCTGAAAATGAGTTGCTGGAAAAGCGCAGCAGGTCAGGCAGCATCCAAGGAGCAAGAGAAACGTCGATTCTCCTGCTCCTTGGATGCTGCCTGACCTGCTGCGCTTTTCCAGCAACACATTTTCAGCTCTGATCTCCAGCATCTGCAGTCCTCACTTTCTCCTAAACATTTCAACCATGCTAATTTATTTTTACTGAAGTTTAGATTCTTGCAATTAATGAAATATATGTGTATGCTATTCTCAAGGAGGAGCTATAAATATTTTTCACCAAAGCTTCTACTTTAGGAATTGATTCATGTTAGTTTTGGTGCTTTTGCACCATTTCTCAGTGTCTTGAGGCCTAGGTTTAGTTATTGTTGCAAAGCCAAACAAATAGTAAACATTGCATTAAAATGTGATGCACACTGCACATAAGCACTGAAGTTTCAGATAGTTAAATGAATGAAAGTGAAGTACCTGGAAACTTACTGAAGCTATATCCTTCTCATAACTAACACTGTGTGTTTAGGTTTATCAATTTTTTAAAAAAATCTAGCAAAAGTAACTCACATCAATTTTGTGTGAGATGAGACCCAAGTTGTTAACTTTAAATTTCTGCTAAACAAATTGTCCATGAAAAACATGTGCAGTGTGCCACGCTGTGGTCACCTCATTAAGCACAGTAGCTCAGTAATAACCTGTGCTGTTTACTCAGGTTGCAACAGAATCCTTGGTGAACACTTCTTGACAAACTTGTTTATCAATAATCAGCTTCAAAAATAAATGTGTTACAAACATGCCCAAGTTTTGACTTGTGGCATTTGATTAACTGAAATAAATCCCTTCATGACCATCCCAAATGCCACTTTCTCCAGGGCATTGTTTCTGATTTGAAAATATTCACTGACAGACAGAATGCAATACATTTGACTTCAGCTCTTATCTGAAAGAAGGGCAATATCTCAGCTTGCAGCTGAGCAGGTAGACGTAAACTAAAACTGAAGTTAAAAAGTAAAAAATGGGGAAAGAGAACAAAGAGAAGAGGAAGAAAGTAGTCAAGTAAACTTTAATGAAAAAAAAACTTAAAACTGCGTACAGCTGTGTATTTTTACTCTTTGTGATTATTTCCTTCAAAAGTCCTTCATGTACCTGCAAACCTCCTGGTATTTCTTGACTTCTGGAGTTGCACTTAAATATGCCACAACACAGGTGACAAAAATGTTTGGCCAACATTGAATAATTAAAAACCACCATTCAAATAAGAGACAGATTACGTAGATATGGAAACAAGGTTTTCAAACTATCAATGACTACAGATACAAGAACTCAAGATAGTCAGCAAAAATGCAAGCCTCGTAATGATTGTTGTAACAGGTTTTAAAAATCAGTGTGTTACCTAATCTTTCACCTTGCATGCAAATCTATTTCCAATTTTGTTTCTTGAATTTTCGACCAGTGGATTTATCAACACAGTGCAATATGAAAAAGTACTGTTAAATATTAGAATTACTATTCCAAATAATTATTTTATCTTTAACCAAATGTAAACCTGTGACCCAAAAACACAATCTTGCCAGAGAAAGATGGTTTTGCAATTTCCCATTTCTTCATGTCAAATTGCCTGACAGGATTTCATTTTAAACATTTCTTTAAAACACACACTTGACATGACAATCGTTTCTTTCATCCTCAGAATGCTGCATTGATCCTTTACATACTAAGATCGTCCTTTCAGAACAAATCAGCACTTTGATCAACTGCACAAAGCAGCGATTTTTACATCAGAGAGCCACACAGTCACCATCTAGTTTTAACTTTGACAGAAACATGATCGATGAAATATATCTTTTTGAGTTGAGTAATGTAAGTTCTAATGTTAGCCTTTATTCTTTTCAAAGGTGCCCAGTGGTTTTGTTTCTCCAAAAGATAAGCCAGTGGCAGATGGCACTGGCCCCAAGTGACATACGATCCAAAGGGGAGCAGCAACGTTGGCAGAACATTGAGCTTTCATAGTATCATAATCCACAGAGCAACTCACAGTTAAAAATAAAACTTATTACCTTCTCAAGGAAAAGGAGATAAGAGGAATTTGTAGCACTTCGCAAGCAGACACTGCTAAAACTATATTATGTGCATTGTGGGCTGTTCGCTGATATTTTGGACCAGGTCTCAGATTTTCTTATAGAGTTGTAGAGTCGTACAGATCTATGGCACTGAAAAAGGCCCCTTGGCTCATCACATCCACGCTGGTTAAAAAACAACCACAAGACTGTTCTAATCTGATTTTGCAGCACTTTGCCCATGGACCTGTTTGCCTTGGCATCGCAAATGCACATCTAAATACTTCTCAAATGTTCTGAGGGTTTCTGCCTCTACCATTCATATAAATAGCGAGTTCCAGATTTCCATCACCCGCTAGATTAAAAAAAAATCCTCACATCTCCTCTGCGTCTTCTGCTCCTTACCTTATATCTATGTCCCCGGTCATTGATCTCTCCATAAAGAGGAAAAGTTCCTTCCTGTCTATCCTGTTTACGCCCTTCATAATTTTATACATCGGCATCATTTCCCTCTCAATCTCCTCTGCTGTAATGAAAACAACATCAGGCTGTCCACAATGTCTTCCTAGTTGAAACTCTACAGTCCAGGCAACATTCTAGCAAATGTCTTCTGTACCCTCTCAAATACTATCACATTCCTCCTATAATGTGGATTCCAGAATTTTATTCAATACTCAATCTGTGGCCTAACGAACGTTTTATAACCTCCCTGCTCTTAAGCTCTAAGCCATGACTAATAAAGGCAAGTATACCAAACTAGAAGAAAGCGAGGACTGTAAATGCTGGAGATCAGAGTCGAGAGTGTGGTGCTGGAAAAGCACACCAGGTCAGGCAACATCTGAGGAGCAGGAGAATCGACATTTTAGGCATAAGCCCTTCATCAGAAAAGGCTTATCACATATGGCAAGTATACCATTCGCCTTCTTAATCAATTTATCCATCTGTCCTGATACATTAATGGACCAATTTACATGCACACCAAATTTTCTCTGATCCTTGGTGCTTCCAAGGGTCCTATCATTCCTTACATATTCCTTTACTTTGTTTGTCCTGCTCAAGTGCATCACTTCACATCTATCCTCCTCATTATTTGCTACCTTGCCAATTTTTGCATCGTCCACTAACTTACTCAGCAACCCTCCGACATTCAAGTCTCGATCATTCATATAAACCACAAATACCAAGGGTCTTATAATCAACTCCTGCAGGACCCCACTAACCACAGACTTCCAGTGGAAGATAAGTCTAGCTTCCAAAGGGAACTGAGGGACTGCTGTGTGCTCTGTTTTACAGAGACATGGCTCACTCCTGCCACACTTGACTGCGTCTTCCAACCTGAAGGTTTCTCTACACATCACATTGATGGCATGCCATCCTTGGGTAAGGCAAGGGATGGTGGAGTCTGCCTTCGAATCAAAACCTCCTGGTGCTCAGATGTGGTGGCCCTGGTGAGAGACTGATTCCTGGACCTAGAATATCTAACAATGAAGTGATGTCCCTACTACCTGCTGCACGGGTTCACCTCTGTCATCCTGCAGTACACATCATCACCCAATGTGGAAGTGATGAGTGCTCTGGATGAAATTTAGTCTGCTAAAAATGCACTTGAGACATAATACCCAGAGACATTACTCATCGTAGCCAGTGACTTCAAACAGGTCAACCTCAAGAGGATGCTACCAAAATACCATAAACATGTTTCCAGTCCCACCAGCGGGCTGAACATCCTTGACGTTGCTACATAGCCTTCAAAGATGCCTACCGCTCCATACTCCATCTGCACTTTGGAAAATCAAATCACAATGCTGTGTTCCTCTTCCCAGCTTACAAGTAGAGACTGAAATGTGAAAACCCAGTACAGAAGGTAGTACAGTACTGGTCTGAGGCAGCAGAAAAACTTCTGTGGGACTGCTTGGAATCAGTGGTCTGGTCCATATTAAAGAATTCAGTGGCCAACTTAGACAAGTATGTTAGTACTATCACAGACTTCATTAGCAAGTGTGTAGATGATTGTGTGCTAAATAAGTTGAAACTTTATGGCTGGAACAGCACAGCAGGTCAGGCAGCATCCAGGGAACAGGAGATTCGACGTTTCGGGTACAGGCCCTTCTTCAGGCCTGTGCCCGAAACGTCGAATCTCCTGTTCCCTGGATGCTGCCTGACCTGCTGTGCTGTTCCAGCAATAAAGTTTCAACTTTGATCTCCAGCATCTGCAGACCTCACCTTCTCCTGTGCTAAATAAGCCAATCTGTATGCTCTACAACCAGGAACCACTGATGAACCACGTGGCGTTCAACTCAGACATCCCTAACCTTTACTGGATACCACTTCTGTAAGGCCATTCGACATACCAAGAGGAAATACCAGACTAAGTTAGAGACCCAAACTTACTGCATGGATACCTGCTATGTGTGGGAAGGCCTACAGGACATAATGGGCTACAAAATGAGTCAGGACAGAATAGCAGAAAAAAGACATTCCTCCCTGATTCAGTCAATATATTTTATGCTTTGTTCAAACAGAATGTCAGTGAAATGGCGTCACCTGCCCTGACAGTGTCGACTGTACCTGTTCCCTCAGTCATCACTGCAGACTTCAGATCTCCCTTCTTGAGAACGAACTCACAGAAAGCGACTGGCCCCGCCATACGTTCAAATCCTGTGTGAATCAGCTGATGGGAGTATTCACCGGTATAGAAACGCAGATTACCTACATTGTGCAAACAGGCCATCTGGCACAAGTCCACACAAAGCCTCCAAAGAATATCCCACCTCGACCCATCCCCTTACCCTATCCCTGTAACCCCCAAGGGTAATGCACCTAACGTACACATTCATGAACACTACGGGCAATTTAGCATGCTCAATTCACCTAACCTGCACGTCTTTGACTGTGGGAGGAAACCAGAGCACCTGGAGGAAACCCCCACAGACAAAGGGATAATGTGCAAACTCCACACAGCCAGTCGCCCTGAGCTGAGATGGCATGTACTATTAAAGCTATCTTGAGAATGTAACTTTTATAAAGTTCTGGGATATACTTATGAAAGAGCCAAAACTAATATGATCATTTGAAAAGATGAAAGACTAAAGCTACATTTGTTTAATATTACATTCCATGACACTGCAATCCTGTTGCTATAAATTCTGTGTCTTATGATTCTGCTCCACAACCACCTGATGAAGAAGCAGCGCTTTGAAAGCTAGTGCTTCCAAATAAACCTGTTGGACTATAACGTGGTGTTATGTAATTTTTAACTTTGCCCAACCCAGTGCAACGCTAGTGCCTCCAAACCAGTAAATATTGTATCTGTTTTTGAAAGACGACTTACAAACCGTGCATAGCTGCCATTGTGGTATCCTGATCAGTGGATTTCTCTGCACTACAATCCATCCAAGAATACTAAGTAGCTCTTGAGAAATTTGCAGTGGGAGCTCACACAACAGACTCTATTTCCTTCATTAATTATTAGATTGTCGATAAAAACACTCCTATCAGGTTGCCTCTTGACATCCAGTGAAAACAGTCTCAGCCTATCCAGTCTTTCTTTATAACTTGAAGTCCCAGCCATGCCATCCTGCTCACCTCCATCCAGGGCCCCAAAGGATCCTTCCACATCCAGCAGAGATTTTCCTGCACATCCAAACACCTCATCTCACCAATGTCATATACAACCTCAACATAATGTCCCATTTCCTTGGCCATTGTTGAAGCATTGCCTTCCTACATAAATCAGAAATTAAAGAGCCTTGTGAGCCAATTGGATGGTGTTTCACAGTCAACCAAAGAGCCTTTTATGACTCCACCGATTTTCATATTTCATAAACATTGTTAAAATGTTCTCACAATTCCCTCACATTGCAGGCTACAGCGTGTTGGATGTTCAATTCCTGGAGATTCCAGACCAGCCCGGAAAGCTTGGCTACAATATCTGTCCATGATGGTATATTTGTGCAGGAGTGATATAAAAGGGGGAATTTTAAACAAATCAAGTGGTCAGATAGAGTTTGCATGAAAACTCTCCAGTTACATCAATGTGTCTTCCTGCAAGCATTCGGCAGCAGTGGTTAGCACTGCTGCCTCACAGCGCCAGGGACCCAGGTTCAATTCCAGCCTCAGGTGACTGTCTGTGTGGAGTTTGCACATTCTCCCTGTGTCTGTGTGGGTTTCCTTCGGGTGCTCTGGTTTCCTCCCACAGTCCAAAGATGTGCAGGTCAGGTGAATTGACCATTCTAAATTTCCCATAGTGTTAGGTGCAATAGTCAGAGGGAAATGGGTCTGGTTGGGTTACTCTTCGGAGGGTCGATGTGGACTTGTTGGGCAAAAAGGCCTTTTTCCATACTGAAGGGAATCTAATCTTTCAGACTTAGTTGAGTCATTGCGCATAGTCTTCACCTGCATGTAACACAATCACGCACATAATATGATGAAGAACATGAGTCATCACAGTCTGACCCTTATTTGCCACGTAGTAAGTTTATTAGAACAGTTCCTTCGTGAATTTGCCACAGAACACAAAGAAAAGTATTACGCAAGCTTGTTGCTTTTTGACAATATTTCTGGCAACTGCACAAAATTGACCGGAACACGAGGAGGAAATAATTGGCTTAATCGATGAGTTTCCTTTTAAGTTTACCTGTAATCTTCAGCCTTTGACTTAAGAAAAGCCCATTGTTTTACAATGGATATGAAACCATAAAACTCATTACATTTTGTGAGATTTTCAGTTAGAAAGGATTCTGAAAAACAGTTGTTCCCCAATAGTTTCATTTTGATATTAAATGACAATAAACAATAATTGCAAGAGAGAGGTGAATTCTGCCATTTTTTGCTCTATTAAATGGAAATCTGGACAAAGACCCATATGGCAAAATCACAAAATAAGAAGCGTGACACTATAAGCAAAGACAAAGTATAGTTTTCTCTGTAATGAAGATGACAGCAAACAAGAAACTGTCCTGAGTCTGACAATTCTGGGAAGATGTACACCACCTATTGCATTGTCACTATCGTAAAACTAAGTGCAGATGAAATCAATCCAATGAAGCAATTACTCGACCTGACCTTATGGGTTTTATTTTCAGTTCACTCCATGGCAACATGAGTTCACTTGTACGTTTACCCAAAATCATCAGCCTCGTCCTAATGACCCATGGTCAACCTTTGATTGAAGAAAAGGCTATTGCTTAGCAATGGATATTAAGTATTAGAAGTCATTACATTTTGTGAGCTTTTCAGTTAGATAGGGTTCTGAAAAAAGTTATTCCTCAATTGTTACATATTTTCTATGCCATGACAATAAACAAAAATTGTTTAAAATTATAAAGAAAATTGTTATTTACCATGGCTAGATGTTAAGATTTTAAAGAAAACATACCTTCCCCCAAGGTACATTCTGCTGTCGTCCCAGAACAGAGATCTAAAAAGGAAAACAAAAAAAGAAAATTACAAAATTTTTTACATTACCTGGAAAAATCCTTTCCTACTCCATATAACAGCGCAGAACCTTCTCAACTCTATGCCCCTGTGTTTGAATAAAGATGAAAATGCTGGATTGGATGTTGCACAAAATATACTGCATTCTACATAGATGTAGACAAAGAGAATATGCGTCTGTCGTCTCCAACACCTGGCTTTCCATCGAATACACATTAAAAATATCAACTCAGCAGTTCAGTATAACCAGTAATTTCACTTTTTTTTTGTAATCTGCAACTCAGGATATCTGTCAGTTAACATGTCTAATTGCAGGGTATCTAAAAAAAAAGCAGAAAATGATTATCTTAGTGTTGATTAAGAAAAGGTTCCTCTGACAAAAACAGTTTAAGGTTAAAAATAATCACAACAGCCCTTTAAATGCGGCTTCATTGTAAAAAGCAATACAGGGAAAAAGGGAGGCATTTTTTTCAAATTACTTATTTTTGACCCTCACTTATCATAGCTTCTGTCCCAGAATGGTCAAAATAAGAGCATGGAGAGAATGACCTCTCTATCCTTGGCTTGCTGCTGTGTGACAATTAAGATCAATTTAACCTCAAGAACCAGCATTTCATCTTTTGACTCAGCACTTCACTGAATTCTGGACTCAGTTCAATAATTTTAGATCACAACTTTAATCCTTGTCTTATTTTTATTTGCACTTCAATTTTGTTTATCTTCACTTTTCCTCTTATTTCCATCTCTTAGCTTTCAAATGGCAGCTCGTCTGGATCTATCAGTTAACATCTCTTCTAGATACATCGCTTATTTCTTCATTTGTCCAAATGCCACTCCTTTTGATCATATGTCAAGAAACTTTTGTTATTTAATCTTTCCTCCAGTCCTTCTTATCACAGATCTTCCTTTTATTTCTACTCCACCCATGCCTTTCACTTACTGAACATGCTAATTTTTCCAAATTTGGTGAGACATCAACAACCTGAAATCGCCATAGATGCTGTTAGAATCTGCTGAGAAATGGCAGCATTTTGTGTCTTCAAATACCCAACATCAACATTATTTTGCTTTAGTATTCATCACTGCAACTTTTGGAATCTTTTGAATCACAAAGAACAAAAGAAAATTCTCCAACAGGTAAACAGCTGCTCATGCATATTTCATGATTTTGTTTTTTCAACCTTCTCAATGGCTATTGAAGGCTCCAGTAAACTTGCATTTTGTGGAAATGTTGCTAAGTGAAGCAATTTGGTGCAAACCAAAGCATTGTCAAAAAACTGGAGACTCAAACAGTGAAGAATTTTAAGTCTGATAATATTACTTTGGTGAGCAATTAGGTGATTGGTGAATCTCAAGTTTTCTTTTTCGACAAACTGGTCAATAGTCTAAACTGGTCCTGGGGAGAAGTAAGCTTTGTAATTACAACATGACCAAAGTTAAGCATCATGACATAATAATGCATTATCTTTCATTAATATTTCTAAACATTAAATCTTATTAGTTAAATGCAAAACAATCAAACAGGTGATGCGTTGCAGCTTTGGGAGATGATAGGTACCTACATAATCAAAGTCTTCCAATTGAAGGGTTCAACTTAGAGATAATGAGCTGGAGTCCAAACCTAGGATACTGGTGCCTTGGAGAGGGGAAAGTTGGCAAAGGAAGCTTGAAGGATGAGTTTAGGAAGTGCATATGGAACAGTTTGTAGAATAATAAACTCTGAAGCCAATGAGAGAGCAGGTTTTAAAATCTCTAATGTATAAGGTGGCGGAATTTAAAAATGACCATACAGCAAAATATCCTCTAGCTAAGAGTGATCAGAGCATGCTTTAATTTTACATTTAGCTTGACGGTGAAAAATCTAACATTCTAACTCTGGAAACTGATATTTTAAACTTGTAAACTTAAATAACTGGAAGTGATGGAGACAAATTTGTGTGCAAAAGAATGGGAAAATAGGAAAAAAGGTAAGGCTTATGAACATGAGAATTAGGTAGAAGAATAAACCACTCAACCCCCTCAAGTACACTCTGCTACTCAATAAGATTCACCAAATTGCCTCACTTAGCAAAATTTCAAAATGAAAGTTCTTCAATTTTACTGTTTACCCGCAATAACCTCTGCCTTAAAGATATTTAAAGTCTCTGCTTCCACCATTTTTGAGGATGATAATTATAAAGATTCACAATCTTCTAAGGGGAAAAAAAATCATGATCTTTATCTTAAATGAGTAACCCATTACTTATAAACAGTGAACCCAAGTTCTAGATTCTCTCATAATGAACCATCCCTTCCACATTCACTCTGCCAAGACTTCTTAATATCTCATATGTTTCAATCAAGTCACTTCTTACTCTCCTAAACTCCAGTTGATACAAGTCTAACCTGTCCAATAATTGCACAGAAGACAACATAATCATCCCAGATATCAGTTCGGCATAACTTCTTTGAATTGCTCCCAGTGTCACAAATATGGCTGCAGAAATAGAGACAGAAATTACATTTGTTGGAATTTTCCAAAATTCTCTAGATTCTGGAAACATTTCAGTGAATTGCGAAATCACAAATGGGGAGATAGAATACATAGGGAAATCTTGCTACATTTGTCCAATATACATTGCCAAAACCCCAGAAAAATAATGTGTCAATCTCAAGGAAGGAGATCTTGGCACAAGGCAGATCCCTGAAATGATGAAATTGTTTCAGGAGGAAAGGTTTAGCATGTTGGTCATCTACCTATTTAGAATGATGAGCACTGATGTTCTTGAATACATAAGATCCTAATGGATTAAGAAAATTGAATGCTGAGATGTTTTGTTCTCCCACGTCATAATCTAGAACTAGGGAAAATGAGTTAAAAATAAAAAAAATTGAAAAATATAAGATACAGTTTCAGAAGAATTTCTTCTTTCAGAGGGTAGTCATCCTTTGGAATTCTCTTCGACAAAACAGGTCAAACTGGTTCATTGAGTTATATTCAAGGCTGAATGAGACAGATTATGATTTGTAAGGCAGCAAACCATGGGGGTCGGGGGTCAGGGAGCAAAATAGACATAAGATCACAATCAGATCAACCACAATATCATTCAGTGGCACAGCAGGTAGGATGGCCAAATGATCTACTTTTGCTCCTCTTTCTTATGATGTTGAGCAATCTTTTTGTGGAAGAGCAAATGAATTTTGGAGTAAACAAAGCCAACTGCAATTATACAGACCACCTGGAGTATTGTGTGCATTTGTGATCTCCTTACCGATAGAAAGATGTACTTTCCACACAATGGATGCAACAAAGGTTAACCAAACTGAACTGATTGGCCTTCAACAAGGAGAAAGTGAGGACTGCAGATGCTGGAGATCAGAGCTTAAAAATGTGTTGCTAGAAAAGTGCAGCAGGTCAGGCAGCATCAAAGGAGCAGGAAAATCGATGTTTCGGGCATAACAGAAAGATTTTTTTCTCATTCTCATTGACTTTAATTATGCTGGGATTCTTTGGTACTAAACTCTGTTAAATGCTGCCTTGACGTTAAGGAAGTCACTCACACATCACCTGTTTTATTCATTTTTGAATTAAGGCTCTTAAGAGTTCTGAAGCTGAATGCAACTGGAATTGACACTAAATATCCATGAGTAGGTTCAGCAGTGAGCAGTGAACAAAATCTAAAGCAATAACAGTAGGGTACAGATGAGGGCAGCATGGTGGCTCAGTGGTTCGGACTGTTGCCTCACAGCCTCAGGGACCTGGGTTTAATTCCAGCATCAGGTGACTGCCTGTGTGGAGTTTGCACATTCTCCCTGTGTCTGCGTGGGTTTCCTCTGGGTGCTCCGGTTTCCTCACATAGTCCAAAAATGTGCAAATTAGGTGAATTGGCTGTGCTAAATTGTCCATAGTGTTCAGGGTGCATTCATCGGGGGAACTGTAGAGTAATATGGAATGGGTCTGGGTGGGATACTCTTTGGAGGGTCGGTGGGGACTTGTTGGGCCAAAATGGCCTGTTTCCACACTGTTGGGATTCTATGATGGTGATTGTTGTGAGAAACACAATGCTTCATAGAGCAACCAGGGGCAAGGAAATCTGATTCCGAGGAAGATGGAAAAAAGCCTTTTTTTTTTAATTGCAACCATCATGACTCTAAGGTGCTCAAAAACATTTTTCAATTCATCAATTATGATTTAAAGTGCAATAACTGTTCTGATGGAGGAAAGCATGTACAGTAAGGTCCCATAAGAAGGAATGAAATAAATGGCAGAATTGTCTGTTTTACTGAATTGGTTGAGGAACAAACCAGGGCCATAAACCTGAAAAGTTAACTTACTTCCTTTTTCTATGGATAGAGTCTAGACATTAGAGACATACAGCACGGAAACAAACCCTTCGGTCCAACTCATCTATACCAACAGATATTCCAACCTAATCTCGTCCCATTTGCCATCACTTGGCCGACACAGTATCCCTCCAAACCCTTCCCATTCATATATCCATCCAGATATATTTTAAACGTTGCAATTGTACCAGCCTCCACCACTTCCTCTGGCAGCTCATACCATACATGCACCACCATCTGCCTGAAAATGTTGCTCCTTAGGTCATTTTTATACCTTTTCCCTCTCATTCTAAACCTGTGTACTCTAGTTCTGGACTCTCCCACCCCAGGGAAAAGACTTTGTTGATTTATCCTATCCATGCCCCTCATGATTTTGTAAACCTCTAAACGGTCACCTCAACCTTTGACACTCCAGGGAAAACAGGCCTAGCCTATTCAGTCTCTCCCTACAGCTCAAATCCTCCAACCCTGGCAACATCTTTGTAAATCATTTTTGAACCTTTCAAGTTTCACAACATCCTTCCGATAAGAAGGAGACCAGAATTGCAAGCAATATTCCAAAAGTGGCCTAACCAAGGTCCTGTACAGCCACAACATGATCTCCCAACTGTTATACTCAATGCTCTGATCAATACAGGAAAGCACACCAAATGCCTTCTTCACTATCCTATCTACCTGCGACTCTACTTTCAAAGAGTTATGAACTTTCTCTCCAAGGTCTCTTTGTTCAGCAACACTCCCTTGGACCTTACCATTCAGTGTATAAGTCCTGTTACAATTTGCTTTCCTAAAATGCAGCACCTCACATTTATCTAAATTAAACCCCATCTGCCACTCTTCGGCCCATTGGCCCATCTGATCAAGATCTCATTATAATCTGAGGTAACCTTCTTCATTATCCACTACACCTCTAATTTTGGTGTCATCTGCAGGCTTATTAAAAAACCCCTAGGCTCACATCCAAATCATTTAAATACATGATGAAAAGTAGTGGACCTAGCACTGATCCTTGTGGCTCTCCACTGGACACAGGCCTGGAGTCTGAAAAACAACCCTCCACCACCACCCTCCTTCAAGCCAGTTCTGTATCCAAATAGCTAGTTCTCCCTATATTCCATGAGATCTAACCTTGCTAACAAGTGTCCTTTGGGGAACCTTGTTGAATACCTTACTGAAGTCCATATAGATCACATCTACCACTCTGCCCTCATCAATCTTCTTTGTTACTTTTCCAGAAAATCAATCTATTTGGTGAGACATGATTTCCCATGAACAAAGCCATGTTGACTATCCCTAATCAGTCCTTGCCCTTCCAAATATGTGTAAATCCTGTCCCTTAGGATCCCCTCCAACAACTTGCCCACCGCCGATGTCAGTCTCACCAGTCTATAGTTCCTTGGCTTGTCCTTATCACCCTTTTCAAATAATGGTCCCAAGTTAGCCAATCTCCACTCCTCACCTGTGATTATCGATGATACAAATATCTCAGCAAGGGGCTCAGAAATCACTTCCCTAGCTTCTCACAGAGTTCTAGGGAACATCTGATTATGTCCTGGGGATTTATCCACATTTATGCATATCAAGATACCCATCACTTCCTCCTCTGTAATATGGACATTTTTCAAGATGTCACCATCTGTTTCCCACATTCTATATCTTCCATGCCCTTCTCCACAGTAAACACTGATGCAAAATGTTCATTTAGTACCTGTCCCATCTCCTGTGGCTCCACACAAAGGCCGCCTGCCCTCCACCTCCTCCAAGACTTCCGTTTCCCCGGCCCCCAATGCCTCATCTTCACCATGGATATCCAATCCCTCTACACCTCCATCCGCCATGACCAGGGCCTCCAAGCCCACCGTTGTTTCCTCTCCAGACGTTCCCAACAGTACCCCTCCACCGACACTCTCATTCGTTTGGCCAAACTGGTCCTCACCCTTAACATTTCTCCTTTAAATCCTCCCACTTCCTCCAGACCAAAGGGGTAGCCATGGGCACACATA
>NC_057711.1:99061611-99071688 GCF_004010195.1 Chiloscyllium plagiosum | reverse complement strand
AGGTGGGCGGGAGTCCTGATTGTGAAAGTAAGCTTGGAGGCGGAGGCGACGGAAGAATTGTTCGATGTCACGGCGTGTATATCTCCTTCCCCACTGACCTATTGTACTCTATGCTACTCTCTCCCCACCCCCCCCCTCCTCTAGCTTATCTCTCCACGCTTCAGGCTCTCTGCCTTTATTCCTGATGAAGGGCTTTTGCCCGAAACGTCGATTTTGCCTGTCCTCGGATGCTGCCTGAATTGCTGTGCTCTTCCAGCACCACTGATCCAGAATCTGGTTTCCAGCATCTGCAGTCATTGTTTTTACCTCGTTGATCTTTGAGGTGTCCTATTCACTCCCAAATTACCCTTTTGTTCTTAATGTATTTGTAAAAATCCTTTGGATTCTCCTTAACCCTATTTGCCAAAACTATCTCATGTCCCCTTCTTGCCATCCTGATTTCCCTCTTAAGTATACTCCTTCTGCCTTTATACTCTTCTAACGATTCACTCGATCTGTCCTGTCTATACCTGGCATATGCTTCCTTCTTTTCCTTAACCACACCCTCAATTTATCTTGTAATCTAGCATTCCCTACACCTACCAGCCTTTCCTTTCACCCAAACAGGAATGTACTGTCTCTGGACTCTCCTTGTTAACTAATTTCTGAATGCTTCCCATTTTCCAGCTGCCCCTTTACCTACGAACACCTGTACCCAATCAGCTTTTGAAAGTTCTTGCTTAAAATTAGCATTCCTCCAACTTAGAACTTCAACTGTAAGATCTGGTCTCGCCTTTTCCATCACTATTTTAAAACTAATAAAGTTGTGGTTGCTCACCCCAAAGTGCTCCCCTACTGACACCTCAGTCACCTCTCTGCTTTATTTCCCAAGTACAGGTCAAGATTTGCACCTTCTCTAGTAGGTACATCCACATACTGAATCAGAAAATTTTCTTGTACACTCTTAACAAATTCCTCTCCATCTAAACCCTAAACACTATGGCAGTCCTAATCTATGTTTGGAAAGTTAAAATCCCCTACCATAACACCTTATTATTCTTACAGATAACAAATCTCCTTACAAGTTTGCTTCTCAATTTCCCTCTGACTATTAGGGGGTCTATAATACAATCCCACTAAGGTGATCATCCCTTTCTTATTTCTGAGTTGCACCCAAATAACTTCCCCGGATGTATTTCCAGGAATATCCTCCCTAAGAACAGCTGTAATGCTATCCCTTATCAAAAACGCCACTCCCTCTCCTCTCTTGCCTCCGTTTTTATCCTTCCAATAGCATTAATGCTGCCTGACAGCATTTTATGTTTCTATTTTGAATTATCAGCATCTGCAGTATTCTGCAATGTGCTCAATGCAATTTCTATTTAGCTTAACAATACAACATAAATCATTCATGAATTTACTGCAAACTGACCTGGACATGGCAATTTAATTCTGGAGGAATAAAATAATAGAAGAAAAGGACAATGGGAGAATCTTTCCTGAGTAGAGTATGGTCTGCCTTTGAGATTATCAATCATTCTCCAACTATTATCACCTTGGGACTCTACTGCATGTATTACATACATTTTACACAAACTTGTTAAAATCACACATACAACTGTCACCTCAGGAGTGCTCAGTTGGTTTTTCAAAAACAACATCTGATCATTCTCCCGAATATCAGTTACTTTTGACAGGCACAAGTCTAACTTTAAAGAAAATAATTCATTTAAAATAGGATTTTTCCATTTGTTTACTTTGACAATCATCATTTACGTGAGCACGACAAGCACTCCAGGCTCTAACCTGACAGCAAGCTGTGATCTAGTCATATTCATATGAATGACTGACAGCTCTGAGAGATACCAAAGAATGGCTAATATGATATGAATTCATAGTTCTCAAAAAGTTTAACAATAATGGTTTTCAACTTAGCGATTTGCTTTCATAGCCCATCCTCCTTCCAGGTTGAATTCAATGATGCCTGATCTTGGTATCATACTCTCACTTTCCTGACTCCAAAAGAACTCCAAATCACCTCAAAACATTAGCTATCTACGTCCTGAATGCTGCATTACCAATGAACACCTTTGATGGAATCCAAAGTTACATCTGCAAAAATATTATTGTAATGAATCCAACAATTTAATCCATTTCAATTAAATTTTTTAAGATTATGTGTTGCAGAAGGTTGTGTGCCTATCTCTAGTCCAGAAGTCCTGGATTCAAGTCCCACTTGATGACAATTGCACCCAAAAGGTCGATTCTGTCAATCGTTCAGAATCTCCGTAGCAGGAAGCAAGAGTCAAAGAGTCTCCTGGTTATCCAAAATCATGTGGTAGCTGTAGTACAACAGGCTCCCCATCTTAAAATACTCCATGTGCAGGTTCTTGCTGTGCCAAAGTGTCATCCTCATTCCAAGGAACAAGCATGCGCCCATTTTCGCGTGTGTGTCCAATCATATTCTATCATCAAAACACCCAGCAAAGTCCAGAAGGAGGGAGGATTTCCACTTCCACAACATCAAACTGGTCTGTGGCCTCCACACAAGCTTTGTCCACATCTGACAGTTTTCGTGGTAGCTACCAGGAATCTTTTATCCTTCTTCGATTCAGGCTGCCTCATATCATCAATGCAAATCAGCTGAGAAAAACACTCCAACTCCAGAAAGTGGGACACAAGAGAAATCGTTTGGAGACTTTTTTACATTGTACTATTGATACATGAATTCTTATTCAGTGTGCCACACTCACAGTCACATGCCAAACAGCAACATAAAAGTTCATCAGACGGGTGGAAAGCTGCAAGAAATGTATTCGATAAACCGCGGTATTCTGTGTCTAAATATGTGCTTATTTCAAATTTCCAGGAAACATGTTGCCTGTTCACCTTGATTAAAGGCTCATCCATGCAAATAATTTCAATTTACCCTCTTCAGTGCTGGAGGTAGGTTTGTGATACAAAAATAATTAGGATCCTCACTCCATAGTGAAAAATCAGCCCTGTCTGTCTGTTGCAGTTAGTTGGCTGTATTGTAATCAAATATTAGCAGGCTTACTGCACTTCTATCCATGTGCCAGAGCATGAACATGTGGTTACCTGTATATTTTTCCCTACATTCTCTATGTACACTCTCCTGCCCTATTTTCCCTTTTTCACAACCCACTCCTTATGAAGGACACTGATATAAATTACTGTTGACAACACACACGCTCATGTGAGAACGTGGACCAAATGGAATAAGCTTTGCAGCTAACTGCACAAAAAAAAGCATCATTTAATAATTATGAACTCATAAACATTAATTTTTCAATGGGCATTAATTAATTCTTTGTATGTTGTGGACATCAGTAAATCAATGGAATTTTAAAATTGCATTTTCATGTTACTTTGACATTTGATTTGCCTCATTGACTAATGGAACACAGCATTGAAAAGAAGGAAGATAACAGCTGTAAAGAAACTTCAATGTTTTCATCAGATATATTTTATTTGGTGTCAACCCAGTCAATAAGAGTAACACCATCCATTTGCACTCGATCAAGTTTGGAGATCTATCATCAGAGTTATCTGCCCATGCCTTTTATGCAATCAGCTACAGTAGTGATCTGGTGGTAGTTCAATATCCTAGGTAAAATAGCTTTCTCTTTCAACTGTTATTACTTCCACAAATGCAGACAGAATAAACTCTTGCTACAGTAATAACGAGCAAGATTTCAAACATTGATGGAGACAGACAATAAGTTCACGCAATTGATTATCAAGTTTAATAAAAACAAAAACTTGCACTTCTAAAAATAAAAGCACTATACCTCTGATATTATAATTAGATTTTAATTGTGCATTTTAAAAATATTGTCTATTAACAGTGATGGATGAACATAAAAAGCCACCCTGCAGGATTTTAAGCAAAGATATGGAAAGGCAAGAAAGGGATCACACTTCTAATTTCTTTTGAACAGTCATATTTCATTACATTGCACTGAGGCTTAAAATGCAATCAAGCATATTAGCTGTCCTCATCTCTTGCAATTACAGGTTTGGAGTTTTTCTTACTGTGATCGTCCAAGAGGAAAATGAACCTCAGTAGTTATCAGCACAATGCATACAAAAGTGTCTGTGCTGTATGTGAGCTGAGCTCTCTGCAATCAGAGCCACAGGTCAACTATGACACATAATTGTACCCACTCAACAAACTAAAGACTGCTGATAGGGTCAGAACCAATAAGCAAATGTGAAAAATGTAGAAATATTTGCAGCATTATTCAAATCAACATTGAATAGAGTATCCATTCAAAAAAGGTCACTTAAGAAGTTAAACATTTTAGACAAAAAAACAATACTATTACTCTGATTTGAGTTTCTTAATGCTGGAGGCTCATTTTTCCAGATTCTGATGTTATCATTTGTTGCAGATATAATTTGTGTATATGAATGATAGCCCAATAATACTAATCTGTTAACTGTAAATCATAGTAGTTCAAGTAATTTATTATTGATTGCAGTGTGCTATTCAGCAACACCAAACAAGGCATTTTTTTTTATCTGAATGGATTTTCAACAAAAAAAACAATTACAATTTTTTCTTTTCCTTTAATATATTGAAAGCATCTTTTAATTGAACAAGGAATGGTAAGAAAGCATTATTCTTAAATGCATTCTTGAAGGTTACGAAGCAAAAACAATTGAACGTATTGAAATTAAAAACTGAAAATTCTGGAAATGCTGAGGAGATCTAACAACATCAGTGAAGTAAATAGAGTTAACATTTCAACTGAATGTCTAGTTCGGATGATAAGGTTATTGACCAGAAGCTTTAACCTTGTTTAGCCAATGATGTCACATCTGACAAGGGAATGTTTTTGTAAAGAAAACACTGGATATACTGGACTTTACAGATCTACAAGGATTGGAGTGCAGGACTTGGAGAAGAACAAATTAAACTTTGTCATTTATTGCTTTTCTATTTAAATATAGCATATCCATCAGAAACAGAAACACGAATAGTAAAGTTTAACACATTTGCTGCCTAATATTCCTTTACAAATATTACTATGACATCAACATTAAAATAGCAGAGTGAAAGTCCAGTGGGTACCAATGCCCAGCTGAATCCTGTTTTTTATATGTCATACCCTGTACTATAAGAATGCAAATGATTGCCAACACCCTGTCTAATATATGTTCCAGCAGATTCTATTCTGGAAGAGAGGATCTTGAGCTGATGAAAGCACTAACACTATCACCTCATGCTTCATTCAGCACTCATCAACTCAACTTTGTCATTACAGAACATGCTGGAAACTACTTTAAAGCTATATTCAAATATATCAGACAAATATTGTAGTCATTGGTGCATGAGTTTCACTGAACAGTTGCAAATTTTCGACAGAAAAACAGAAACAACAAGTAAACCTGTAATTTGCTGCAATCCCGTGAATGTCATTGTCTCTCAGATATCACACATAAACAAATGTCTGGAATATCCATGTCACCAGAATATTATTAAATGAAATTCAATATTGACTATTTTATTTTCAACTTTATATTTTATGTATATTAAGGCGTGGTAAAGGAGAGGTCTTGTATTTCAATTCATAGTGTCACTGTCTAGGAGCCAGAAGCTCTTTGTTCAAGTCCTGCAGCAGGACATGAATGGCCATGTAAGGTATATTCAATAACATGCAAATTGATTATCGGTTTGTAAAACCTTCAGACACACTTCATGGTAAGACTGATATGAATGGGAAAGTTTCCAGGTCAGCTGTGCATGATGTGAAATGGCACGCCTCAAGTTACACACTAGCGACAAGAAAACTACCTATTGAAACAGTTTTAAGTTTTCTGCCTCATACATCATTGAATGTGAAAAGAAGAGGAATTAAAGCCAAGTCAATGGGATGGATATTGGTAATATAGTGCTGTAACAGAATGCTCCCATCATAAGACCATAAAACAGAGAAGCAGAGTTAGGCTACACAGCCCATAGAGGCAGCTCCACTCTTCAATCATGGCTGATATGTTCCTTAACCCCATTCTCCTGCCTTTCCCACATAACCCTGTTCCCCCCATAACCTGAATCAAGAATGTTTCTATCTCTGTGTTAAATACACTTAATGGATTGGCCTCCACAGCCTTCTGTAGCAATGTGTTCCACAGATAAACCATTCTTTATCTGAAGAAATTACACTTAATCTTAGTTCTAAACAGTCATCACTTCAGTGTAGGTTGTGCCGTTGGGTCCTAGTCTTTCCTACTAGTGGAAACATCTTCTCCACAAACACTATCTCAGCCTCTCAGTATTGTATAAGAATCAATCGGATTCCGCCTCATCATACTAAACTCCAATAGATTCCTCAACCATTCCTCATATGACAAGCTGTTCATCCCTGAGTCCATTCTAGTAAAGGTCCTCTGGATCCCTTCTAAAATCAGCATTACTTCCTTACACAGGGCCCAAAATTGTCTAAATATCCCAAATATGGTCTGAACTGAGCCTTGTAAGCTTTAAAGTATATATCTGCTGTAATATTCTAGCCCTCTTGAAATGAATGAGACCATTGAATTTGCCTTCCTGTCAACTGAACCTGCGTGTTAATTTAAGAGAATCCCGAACTACAACTCCTAACCGGCTGCTCCGATTTCCTCCCACAATCCAAAGATGTGCAGGTCAGGTGAATTGGCCATGCTAAATTGTCCCATAGTGTAGGTGCATGAGTCAGGGGTAAGTGTAGGGTAGGGGAATGGGTCTGGGCAGGTTACTCTTCTGAGGGTCGGTGTGAACCTGTTGGGCCAAAGGGCCTGTTTCCCTATTGTAGGTAATCTAATATAATCTAATCTAAATCCTTTGTGCTTCAGGTTTTCCATTTTACCCTCTACTCTTGCTGCCAAAGTACATGACCTCACACATCCCACGTTGTATTCCATCTACCACTTCTCCTAGCCTGTCTGAGTCCTTCTGCAGTCTTCCTACTTTCTCAACACAACTATCCCTCCACTTATCTTTGTGTCATCGGCAAACAATGACTTCAGTTCCTTTGTCCAGATCATTAATATATAATGTGAATAGTTGTGGTCCCAAAATTGACCCCTGCGGAACTCCACTAATCACCAGCTGCGGTCCTAAAAAAGATCTCTTAATCCCTAAGACAGCCAATCCTCTTTCCACATCAGCACCTTGCCCCTAATATCATGGACTGTTGCCTTACTTAGCAGTCTCTTGTGCAGCGCCTTGTCAAAGTCCTTCTGGAAATCCAAATATATTGCATCTATTGGCTCTCCTTTGTCCAATTTGCTTCATACCTTCCCTAAGAATTCTAACAGGTTTGTCAAGCATGATCTCCTCTTGACAAAACTGTGCTGATTTAGCCCTCCTTTACCATGAACTTCCAAGTACTCCACAATCTCATCCTTAACGATGGCCTCTAAAATCTTACCAACAATCGAGGTCAGGCCAATCAGCCTGTAACTTACTGCCTTCGGCCTCCTTCCTTTTTGAAACAAGGGTATTACATCAGCCATTTTCTAGTCCTCTGTGACTCCCTGACTCCAGTGATTGCTAAAAGATTACCATCAATGAATCCCCAATGTCCTCAGCTATCTCCTTCAGCACACTGGGGCGCAAGACATCTGGTACGGGTGATTTATCCACCTTCAGATCTTTCGGCTTCTGGCTCATTCTCGTTAGTGATGACAACTATCTTAACCCTACCCCATGACTCTCTTGAAATTCTGGTATGCTACAGATGTCTTCCATCATGAAAACCAATGCAATCTGGTTTATTATGTCGATCTAGCAGCTTTGTAATAATTTGTAGTGAAGGATACAAATTAGTCTCAACATAAGAGCTTATTTAGGTAACAAGACAACATTCATTGCAACTTTTAAAAAAATTTGTAAATGGAGTATGGGTTGACTAGGTCAGCATTTATTGCCCATTCCTAATTGCCCAGAAGGCAGTTAAGAGTCAAGCATTTTGCTGTGGGGCTTGGAGTCACACGTAGGTCAGATTAGATAATGACATCATTTTCCCTCCTTAAAAGATATTGATGAACCAGATGGTTTATTACAAAATTCAACATGGTCACCAATAGACTAGCTTTTTATTTCAGATTTTCATTGGATTCAAATTTCATCATCTGCCATTGAATACATGTCCCCAGGACATTAACCAAGGTTTCTGGATTATTAGAATAAAACAAAAACTGTGGATGCTGAAACAAAAACAGAAATTGCTGGAGAAACCTAGCATATGATAGCAGATGGACGGAAAGCAGAGTTAAAGTTTCAACTCCAGTGACTGTTTGTCACAATCGCCTGATGAAGAAGCAGCGCTTCAAAAGCTAGTGCTTCCAAATAAACCCATTGGACTATAGCCAGGTGTTATGTGATTTTTAACTTTGTCTACCCCAGTCCAACACCTGCTCCTCCAAATCATTCTTTAGAATGATTCCTTCACTATTACTATCAGTCCTTCACAGATCATTTAGAACACTGTCTAATGAGTTATATCAGTCCATCTCTGTTCATAATCCAATCCTCTTACCCAAAATATGACAATACCTCCATGCCCCATCCTAATAAAGTGCAACTATTTTCTGTTTCTGCCCCTGAAGTAACATTCTTATCCATTGTTGATATCAAATGAATAACTAGTGTAGATTTCAACAACAAGCTCCTTTGTTTAATTTCAGTGAATTCATTTCAATCTTCAAAATGAAATATTTTTATCATAATCATCCATACGCGGGCTGAACCAACATCCTGGAACAGCTTAAGTCCACTCACAGAAACAAAATTCTCTTGAATTAAGTGATCAAAACTATAGTGGTCAGCCTTGAACTAAGATGATGGTGGGTTGTACTTGTAATGTGCAATAATGCAGTTTCATATGCTTTATGAGATTATACATATTTTGCAACATTCCCAGAGGTGTGGAATTTACCTGCCTGCGTGTTCATCCAATTTCAATACACAGCAAAAAAAATCAATGAACAGTTAAAAGGGACAGAACTTGCCTTAATCTGCTTTTTTGTAAAATATAAATTAACAAAATGGACTGATTGAGACAACATACTTTAATAAACATAAAATACCACTTAAAAGCTAGAACATGAACAGAAAAAGCTGGAAATTCACAACAATTCTGGCAGCATCTGTGGAGTGTAAAACAGAGTTAGCCAGACATCAAAGTGACCTTTGAGGTCATTGACCTCCTGTTTCTTTCTACATAGATGATGCCAGACTTGCTGCAAATTTCCAGCATTTTGCCTTTCTGTATTCCCAGCTTTTGCAGTATTTTGTTCTTTAAGAGGATGGGAGGAATGCAGAACATCAACTTGATGCTGTAGTGTTTAGAATGCAGTCAGCTGGGTGGACCACATAGAATATCCCTGATTGGGGCTGTTAATCTTGTCCAATCAGGGAATCCTGGGTGACAGATATAAACAGGAGTGTCTCCCTCCAACTCTATTTTGATTTAATCCCGACCCTCTCCTTCACTGTTTTGATCACACAGCATTGCCCTTTGATGTGAAGGGCAGTGCTTGTCACTGGCCACCCGGGTGTTTTCCTATCTTCCTGGTGGTGGAACTTCAATAAAGATTCGTGCACTTTGTGTCTTCCACTGTGTCTCACACCTGCACACACACACCATGGGTGCTGGGGATAAAATAAGCACTACCGCACAAAAAAAAATAATAAAAAAAATAAACAAAAAAATAAACAGGCTTGTCAACATGATGTTCTGGCTTAATTGGTTAAAGTACTAGCTTGGTAAACAGTGAAATTTGGGGTTCAAATCCTAGGTGAAAAAAAAAATGGAGGCAAGCCCGGGAAAAATAAACAGGAGTGTCTCCCTCCAACTCTATTTTGATTTAATCCCTACCCTCTCCTTCACTGTTTTGATCACACAGCATTGCCCTTTGATGTGAAGGGCAGTGTTTGTCACTGGCTACCCGGGTGTTTTCCTATCTTCCTGGTGGTGGAAATTGAATAAAGATTCATGCATCTTGTGTCTTTCACTGTGTCTCACACCTGCACACACACACCATGGGTACTGGGGATAAAATAAGCACTACCGCACTTAGGTAAAAAAA
>NC_057711.1:98968093-99058343 GCF_004010195.1 Chiloscyllium plagiosum | reverse complement strand
TTATATCTTTGTGAAACTGGGATTTGAGGTTTGTCCTCATGTCCCTGTAAACTGTTTGAATGGTAGGGTTTGGGGCCTGGCTTTGCTGCTCCTCTCCCTCGTAAAATTGCTGTCTTTTGTTTGCAGCAGTTTGTTGTAGACTGTTTTTGTAATTTGTTTAATAAAATTTTATAAACAGGAGTGTCCCCTTCACTGTTTGATCACACAGCATTGCCCTTTGATGTGAGGGGCACTGCTTGTCACTGGCCACTCGGGTGTTTCCTTTCTTCCTGGTGGTGGAAACTGAATAAAGATTTGTGCACCTTGTGTCTTTCATTGTGTCTCACACCTGCACACACACAACATGGGTGCTGGGGAAAAAATAAGCACTACCGCAGTTAGGCGGTAGTGTGGGGGTTAAAAACATTGTAAAAACAATAAACAGGAATGTCAGAGATACTGTTCACTCTGACAGCTAGCACTGAGGGAGCTGGCTCAGTGTCAAGGACTCTCCACATGTAAATAAAGGGTGACTTGGTGATGGGATGCCAGCCTCTGTGGAGTTATTTCAAGAGGGTTTGATCTCCTGGTCACTTCTTCGTGAAGTCTAAAGACTTCAAGTGGAGTGAATGTTACTTCTATTTCACCAATGTAACTTTTCAGAAACTAGAGATTACTCAATTGGAAGCTACACTTGTACTAAATCTGCATATAAATTGCTTACTCACTTACAGTTGGCTGCTGCCATAGTTTCCAAGACCAAAAAAAAGGAGTGTCCCCTTCACTGCTTGATCACGCAGCATTGCCCTTTGATATCAAGGGCACTGCTTGTCACTGGTCACTTGGGTTTTTCTTTTCTTCCTGGTGGTAGAAATTGAATAAAGATTTGTGCACCTTGTGTCTTTCACTGTGCCTCACACCTGCATACACACAACATGGGTGTGAGGGGTAAAATAAGCACTACTGCAGTTAGGCGGTAGTGTGGGGGTAAAATAATAATAAAAAAAATAGTATTTTCATATATCCTGTTCAAGAAAAATGAAAGAAAAAGGAAAAAGAAAACAGGAGTGTCCCCTTCACTGCTTGATCACGCAGCATTGCCCTTTGATGTGAAGGGCACTGCTTGTCACTGGCCACTTGAGTGTTTCTTTTCTTCCTGGTGGTGGAAATTGAATAAAGATTTATACACCTTGTGTCTTTCACTCCGTCTCACACCTGCACACACACAACATGGATTTGGGGAAGAAAAGCAAAAATGTAAACAGGAGTGTCTTCTGTTCACTCTGAGAGCTGGGGCAAAAAAGAAAAGAAACAGGAGTGTCAACTTGGTGACAGGATACCAGCCTCTGTGGAATAATTTCAGTAAGGAATACAGATTTCTGTCCCTAAAACACACACACACACACACACATCAAGAGCTCTGTTTGCTCTAGCAGCTGGCTCAATAATTGGTAACTTGATGATGGGATACCAGCCTTCATGGTGATGAGAGAGAAAAACACAAACCTGAGGAGATTTGCTTGCAACAGTCATCTGAGTTGGGGTAAGCATTTCAGGTATAATGCCATTAATTGTGAATCCTGACTCGTTTGATCCTGGTTAAGATTGGGCTCAATATGTGGAAAGTGTGTGTTATTTTTTCCAGGCAGATGTAAGTGAGGCAGATGAAAAGCAATTAATAAATTCTCCTGGTAGCTTGTAAATCCACAACTTTTTTGGTTATTAAAAGCCTAACTTTCCCTGAGGCATCAAATGTTAAAAACTTTCAAGAGTTGACAGATTTAGTTAAGGAATACTACAACCCAAGCTTCCCCCAATTCTGAGCCACACAGTTTTCCTTGGCACTTTGAAAACCAGGGGATTCCACACCAGGACTTTTGAAGAGGTTAAAATGACTTAAAATTGGCAGAGGGATGTGATTTTGATTTAGCCCGATGCCAGATGCCAAGGGACCATTTGGTATGTGGGATTAATGATGTGACCATGCAAAAGTGCCAACTGGATTAGATTAGATTACATTACAGTGTGGAAACAGGCCCTTCGGCCCAACAAGTCCACACCGACCCGCCGAAGCGCAACCCACCCATACCCCTACATTTACCCCTTACCTAACACTACGGGCAATTTAGCATGGCCAATTCACCTGACCTGCACATCTTTGGACTGTGGGAGGAAACCGGAGCACCCGGAGGAAACCCACACAGACACGGGGAGAACGTGCAAACTCCACACAGTCAGTCGCCTGAGGCGGGAATTGAACCCGGGTCTCCGGCGCTGTGAGGCAGCAGTGCTAGCCACTGTGCCACCGTGCCGCCCACTGGACTTCAAACAGACACTACAACTGACATTAGAAAATGTGGCAAGTGGAGCTGATGAGTTTCAAGGTTTTCTAATGGAGGTAGACACTTTTGTTAGGCTGACTGAGCTTGGGGAACATCCCTTGACTGATGGCAATTGTACATCCTCACTCAGGACATATCCTGAACAGGGGAACTCCAGGTCAGCCCACAGCAAAACCCCAAACAAAGCCTCAGCCAAACTGTTAGATTTTCTTGAGGACCCAGGTGGGCAGGTCATTGAAGTTGCTGCTGGACAGAAAAAGAATTGCGCTCGGCCTAAATTGAGTCAGGGAACTCAAAGACTGATATCCAGGATAGTGCACGCCCTAGAAAGCTCACCTACAGCGAGTTGGGAACACTTAAATTGCTTTGCAATCAGAATCAATTAAAATTAGTATCTGGTTTAAAGGTTATCCAGTTCTGAAGGAATTTGATGCTGATGTAGCTGGTTCAGTGATTGCAGAACCAATCTTTAAGAGATTTCACTCTGGAATCCAACCCTAATATTTGCATAAGAACTCAGCCAAGCTGAGAATTTCTACCAGGGAGCCCCATCAGATTAAGGATACAATTTCGGATCCAGTCTCTTGAGAAGGAGCTGGTTCAGTTCCCACTGTGGTAAAATGCTCAGGCCCAAGCTTGATGGGGTGAAATTGCTTGAGATTCAACTTGATTGGCTTAATATTCAATTAGAAAATGGCTCCGTTAGAGAAGACCTAATTAAATACCTGGAGGTTTATCAGGAAAGTCTAGGTACTATCAAAGGGACTAAGGCCACTTTATATATTGACCAAGAAACAATTCTATGATTCTACAAGGCCAACCCAGTGCCATTTGCCTTGTGTGCTAAACTAGCAGCAGAGATCAGAAGGCGTGAAAGCAAAAAAATCATCAAAAGCATCTAGTTTGCAAAATGGGCAGTGCCAGGGATATAGATTGGTTGATTTGCCTTTGAGGATTTCAAACAAACAGACTACTTTATGAAGCTGGTTAAATACTACGTTACACCTGTTGGAAGATAAGTGAGGGCAATCAAAGGTCGTAGAGACACAGACATATATAGCATAGAAACAGACCCTTCAGTCCAACTTGTCTAGCCAAACAGATATTTCAACCCAATCAAATCCCACTTGCCAGCACCTGACCCATATCCCTCCAAACCCTTCCTATTCATATACCCATCCAGATGCCTTTTAAATGTTGCAATTGCACTAGCCTCCACGTCTTCTTCTGGTAGCTCATTCCATATACGTACCACCCTCTGTGTGAAAAGGTTGCCCCTTAGGTCTTTTTATATCTTCCCCCACTCACTCTAAACCTATGCCCTCTAGTTCTAGACTCCCTCACCCCAGGGGAAAGACTTTCTCTATTTACCCTATCCATGCCCCTCAAGATTATATATACCTCTATCAGATCATCCCTCAGCCTCCGATGCTCCAAGGAAAACACCCTAGCCTATTCAGCCTCTCCCAATAGCTCAAATCCTCCAACCCTGGCAAAATCCTTGTAAATCTTTTCTGAACACTTTCAAGTTTCACAACATATTTCCGAAAGGAAGGAGACCAGAATTTCATGCAAAGGTCCAGCAGTGGCCTAGCCAATGTCCTGTACAGCCACAACATGACCTCCCAACTCCTGTACTCAATACTCTGATCAATATAGGAAAGCATACCAAATGCCTTCTTCACTATCCTATACACCTGTGACTCCACTTTCAAGGAGTTATGAACCTGCACTCCAAAGTCTCTTTGTTCAGCAACACTCTCTAGGACCTTACCATTAAGTGTATAAGTCCTGCTAAGATTTGCTTTCCCAAAATGCAGCACCTCAAATTTACCTAAATTAAACTCCATCTGCCACTTCTCAGCCCATTGGCCCATCTGTTCAAGATCCTGTTGTAATCTGAGGTAATGTTCTTTACTGTCCACCATATCTCCAAGTTTGGTGTCATCTGTAAACTTACTAACTTATATGTCTTATGTTCACATCCAAAGCATTTATATAAATGACGGAAAGAAGTGGACTCAGCACTGATCCTTGTGGCACTTCACTGGTCACAGGCCTAACAGGGAAGGCAGATTAACTCAGGGCATGGTTAGGAACATGGGACTGGGATATAATAGCAATTACAGAAACATGGCTCAGGGATGGACAGGATTAGCAGCTTAATGTTCCAGGATATTAATGCTACAGGAAGGATAGAAAGGGGGAGTGGCATTTTTGATAAGGGATAGCATTACAGCTGTACTGAGGGAGGATATTCCCGGAAATACATCCAGGGAAGTATTTGGGTGGAACTGAGAAATAAGAAAGAGATGATCACCTTATTGGAATGGTATTATAGACCCCCAATAGTCAGAGGGAAATTGAGAAACAAACTTGTAGGGAGATCTCAACTATCTGTAAGAATAATAGGGTAGTTATGGTAGGGGATTTTAACTTTCCAAACATCGACTGGGGCTGCCATAGTGTTAAGGGTTTAGATGGAGAAGAATTTGTTAAGTGTGTACAAGAAAATTTTTTGATTCAGTATGTGATGTACCTATGAGAGAAGGTGCAAAACTTGACCTACTGTTGGGAAATAAGGCAGGGCAGGTGACTGAGGTGTCAGCGGGGGAGCACTTTGGGGCCAGCGACCATAATTCTATTAGTTTTAAAATAGTGATGGAAAAGGATAGACCAGATCAAAAAGTTGAAGTTCTAAGTTGGAGGAAGGCTAATTTTGACGGTATTAGTCAAGAACGTTCAAAAGCTGATTGGAGGGGCAGATGTTCGCAGGTAAAGGGACGGCTGGAAAATGGGAAACCTTCAGAAATGAGATAATAAGAGTCAGAGAAAGTGTATTCCTGTTAGCATGAAAGGGAAGGCTGGTAGGTGTAAGGAATGCTGGATGACTAAAGAAATTGAGGGTTTGGTTAAGAAAAATGGATCATATGTCAAGTATAGTTAGGAACGATTGAGTGAATCCTTAGAGTATAAAATCAATTGGAATATACTTAAGAGGGAAATCATGAAAGCAAAATGGGGACATGAGGTAGTTTTGGCAAATAGGTTTAAGGAGAATCCAAAGGGTCTTTACAAATACATTAAGGATGAAAGGTTAACTAGGGAGAGAATAGGGCCCCTCAAAGATCAGCAAGCAGCCTTTAGTGGATCCGCAGGAGATGATGAAATAATAAACAACTATTTTGCATCGGTTTCCTGTGAAGGACATGGAAGATATAGAATGTGGAAAATAGATCTTGAAAAATGCCGATATTACAGAGGAAGTGTTGGATGTCTTGAAACATATAAAGGCGAATAAATTCCCAGGACCGGATCAGGTGTACTGATGCATGGGGAACTATGTCTCTTGAACTTGAGTTTTTTTTGAAAAAGAGGATTGAGGGCAGAGCAGTAGATGTGATCTACATGGACTTCAGACAGGCATTCAACAAGGTTCCCCATGGGAGACTGGTTAGCAAGGTTAAATCTCATGGAATATAGGGAGAACTAGCCATTTTCTAAAGAACTTGTTTGAAGGTAAACAGAGGGTGGCAGAGGGTTGTTTTTTCAGGCTGGGGTCCTGTGACCAATGGAGTGCCATAAGAATTGGTGCTAGGTCCACTACTTTTTGTCATTTACATAAATGCTTTGGATGTGAACATAGGAGGTACAGTTAGTAAGTTTGCAGATGACACCAAAATTGAAGGTGTAGTGGACAGTGAAGAAGGTTACCTCAGATTACAACAGGATCTTGATCAGATGGGCCAATGGGCTGAGAAGTGGCAGATGGAGTTTAGAATTAGATTACCTAGATTACTTCACTTCAAGGCTGGGAGTGCCAGGATTTGAGTCCATGCTGAGGCTGGGAGTCCATGCTGGCTTTCACACTGGACATCGCTGGTGCTAACTAAGGATGAGAGGTAAAAAGAAAAGTCAAAGACACGCAAAAAGAGAAATGAGAAAAGAAATATAGTGGACAAGCTCCAGCTCACAAGTCCTACTCTGCTGCCATTTTGGAAGTATTCATGACATGTAGCTAGTGCTTATGGAGTGGTCCTAAAATGTTAGTGCCCTGTGTCAAACAAAATTCCTTTAGAGCAAGTGGTGAGCTGCAGTTGTTAGGTGTCTGCTTTTACTTCCATTCTTGACATCCATCTTGTTTCTTCTATCTTCTGAGACAGGAAGCTAAATCTTAGTAAGGCATGTTGGACTATTTTTGAGGCATCTAACAAGGCACAATCCTCCTTAATTGTTGAGTTACTGCTACCGAGTAGCAACTTATCTTGCCACATGGCAGATGCTTAAAAGATGCAGGAAGATGCTCTCAGCCCTGAGATTGGCATCCCTGCACCTCTTCTAAGAAGTAACTGCATTTTTAATCAGAATGCTCAGTCTCCCCATCCATCTGATTTTCCAGACAGTTGACATTTTAGGTGCATCTGACTTGAATTGGCATAACCAGAGGCCATCAGAAATTAAGTAAAAGTATGTATATATTTAAATTCTCATTATATGGGGGCATCTCTGGTAAGATCAACACTTGTTGCCAATCTGTCATTGCTTTTGAGACCAGTTCAAAGTTAACTATTTGCTTTGGATTGAAGTCAAATTTCAGCCAGATGAAATAAAGTCAGCCTGCCTTTTAAAAAAAATCATAGCAAACTAGATGTATTTTGAAAACTATTGTCATTCACTTCATGGTCTCCATTATGGAGACTGGCTGCTAATCTCATTCTTATTTTTCTATTTGTTTTATGACTTTAAATTCCAACAATCGCCATGCTCTGATTCAAACCTATGTACCCCAAAGCATTTGCTTAGGTTATATCACTGAATTATTAGTTTGGTGATTTTCCAATGATCCACTATATTACTATTCTTCTCTTGGCTCTGCCAATATCCAATCCCAACTGACTTGGATTAGCTAGTTTCCATGAAGATATTGCCCCATTCAGGACTCTTCCTGACTGAAGGATTGCATCCACACGAACAGTTCGATAACAGAATTCTGACTACAAACGTTGCAGGTCTGTGACCACATTCGTCAGACACTGGACTCACTCCATTCATGCCCAGTCTAAATGATAGGTTCAGATCAACTGTACTATAAGTTTGGATTTGAATTTAAAAGACTACATAAATATCTTGGAATTGGCAAAATAAATGGGGCAGGCAAAGTCTAAGCCGTACTCTTAAACCTGGTTCTAATATCAGTCCTAAATTGAGAAGCATTGTTCTATAATGCTATAATTGGAGGTTGGCAGTAATAAATTTGTTGCAAAGACAGTTGAGAAAATCTCCGCTGGCTTTTAGACTTAAGTTAAAAATCACACAAAACCAGGTTATAGTCCAACAGGTTTATTTGGAAGCATTAGCTTTCAGAACACTGCTCCTTCTTCAGGTGGTTCACAGAGCCAATAAATTGTTACACTGAGTGCTATGCTCCAGTTTCTCTCCATTACCCTGCATTTTACTTCTTTTCAAGTAATGATTTGACTCCCTTTTGAATGCCTTGATTGAACTGCCTCCCATGAGGCAATTCCTGATGCCAACCACTCACTCCATGAAAAGGTTTAGCATCTTGGCAATTCTGTTCCTTTTGCTAACTACTCAAAACATTTCCCTCTTTGTTCTCAATCCTTTCACAAGTCTGAACATACTTTTCCTATCTGCTCTTTCCAGACCTCTCATGGCTCTGAATACTTCAGTCAGGTCTCTATTTTGCCTTCAGCTTGAAGGAAATCAATCTCAACTTACACAAACTGTCTTCATAACTGAATTTCCTCATGTTGGAATCATTTTGTCTGGTTTCAAATCCTTCCTATCACAATGGGATTCCAAAAAGCTGTTTTGAGAGAAGGAAATTGAGGATTGGAATCCAACCACCCATTATTTAGATGAGCAGACAGTCCTTTTCATATTTTGTGTGGCTGAGAAATTAGTTTTCAATGTCCAATGATGAACCAAGAGCATTGAAACAAATGTATACAGCACTGAATGTAAAACAGCAAACCATCAAAAGTTAAAGGTGGGTTGATTGAAATGATATATGAAAGTAATAAATATAATACAATCTAAATGCAAGTAAGTATTGCACTGGATACAAATATTGGCAATCAGGTCTTGAGTAAACCAAAATGTTAATTACAATTACTGTTAATGCTGACTCATGTCGTCAAAAACAACTATGGTCACTTTAATGTCAAATTAGCACAGACGAGGGGCATTTGGGCCATCAAGCCTTGAGTAGCTTCCTGAGTAGTCTAGTCAGTTCCATTTCTCTATTGTATCACCATAACACAATAAGTTTATTTTCCTCAAGTGCAGTCATAGAATCCCTACAGTGTTAAAGCAGCCCACTAAGTCCACACCAACCCTCTGAAGAGCATTTCACCCTATCCCTGTAATCCTGTATTTCCCTGGCTACTCCACCTCACATGTACATCCCTGGACAATTTAGCATGGCCAATCCACCTAATTTAGACCTCTTTTTAGACTGGGAAGAAACCAGAGCATCTACAGGAAGCCCACACAGACATGGAGATTGTGCAAACTCCACATACACACCTGAGGCTGGAATCAAACCCAAACCCCAGGTGCTGTGAGGCTGCAGTGCTGATCACTGAGCTACTGTGTCTGTCTAAATTTCTTTAGGAGTCATTTGATTGTCTCTATTTGCATCTTTGTAGACGGTAAGGCCCTGAAGATACGGAAGACTCCAGAATGCTGGAAAGTTAGTCGATAGTGTGGAGCTGGAAAAAGCACTGCAGATCAAGCAGTATCAGAGGAGCAGGGGAGTCAATGTTTCAGGTCGGAACCTTTCATCAGGACAGAAAGGCCCAAATCATTAAGGCTTTTTCATAAGTTATTTCCCACATCCCTCACTCTTATCTCTCACTCTAAATCCTTTAAATTTGTTTCCCATATCCCTTGAATCATAAGCGAAGGGGAACTGCTGATCTTTGTCTGTCTTATCTAAGCCTGCCATAGACTTGCCCACCTGCATAAAATCTCTCCTCCTCCATCTCTTTTGCTCTCATGTCAGAAGTTCTAGCCTCTCCACATAATATTTTAAATTAGTTCATCCATGAAACCATTTTAGGAAATCGCCACTGCACCATCTAAGAACCATCATTTCCTTTCTTGAGTAGTGACCAGAGCAGCTGCACTACTCATGATGTAGCCTCTGCAGATTCTTTGCATAAGGTTCTGCATACCTTCCCTGCTTGGTATTCAATACTTCTAATAATGATGGCAAATATTCCATATGATCCGGAATGTGTTTCACAACAAGTCCTGCCACCTTAGATCTATGCATACAGTTGTTCTGTCCTGTCCTATTCTTTAGAACTGTACCACTGGGTAAATATTGCCTCTCCCCTGTCAGTGAATTGTCTCATATTACTCACATCCACTATTTTTCTGCCCACTTAATTTCCATCTACCACTTGTCTGTCCATTCTGAGTCAATTATTTATATTTTCATTTTTAACATCATCAAAATGTAGACATTCCATTGTGATCCAGTAAACATGCTACTTTTAATAACAAGTAGCAGTGGCCCCAGCACTGATCCTTGGAGGATTGCCTTTGTCTCGTATTCTGATCTGAAAAATGAACCATTTGCCACAATTTGCTGTTTTCTGTCCTTAAAACAGTTTTCAAAATCATTTGATAATGATAATCTTATGCTTTGAGCATTGAATTTATTAACTATCATTTTATGTTCAGTGATTCACTAGGCCAAAGATCCAATTTCTCAATGTGCTGCTGGAAGAATACAGGAAGACCTGAAGCTAAACTAAGCCTCTTTGGAAATCTTCTACTGGTTTAAAAGAACAGTATTACCATAGAGGCAGCTCATGGCTGTTTCACAGCACAGATTGTTCGATTTTGTCTTCAATGGGACTTGAATGTAACAGAAGAAACTGGAGGCTCAATGATTTTCAAGCTAAACTGTTGAATTGATTTTACTAAATTAAACAATTTGTCAAGAGATGTATTAGTTTTAGCTGCCAAGTACAACACAAAGATGAGTAACAGAATTTTAAAAGGAGAATATAAAGAGCTCAGCAGTTATAGAATAATATCTGTGACACAAACATGATTTTATGCTCTAGCAAGTAAGTTCCGTAACATGACACAGTTGAGATGTCGATCTGTATGAAATGATAACTGGAAACTATGCACTTTATGTCCTTTTTGTTAAGAAAACATTCTAAATAAGTACACAACGCATTCATTTATTCATTTGTCTGTCTATCTTCGAATAGCTTGTTTTTCAATGTGCAAAATGGTTTAATAGCTACCAATTGTTTCTTCTCTTCCAGTCAACAGCGGGAAGCAGAATAGGAGAGATAAAGGAAGAAGGGAAGGGGCAAAGGAAATAAGAGGATAAAGAAACGGGAAGGAAAAATTGAAGAACAATACATCAAAAAGCAAGTATGTTTTGTATGTATATTTGCAGACATGCTGAAGCCTTTTACACCGTAAAGTGTAAAAAATCAATATTGCAATGTAGGAAAAAACACAGTCATCAATTTGTGCACAGCAAGGTTCCACAAGTAACAATGAGATAAATAATTTGCATTAGTGATGATAATGAGTTCATCAAGGTCGTGTCTGAGGGAACCCTTAAATCTTCATCTGCTCAGTTAATGACCTTACCTCCAGCATAAGGTCAGAAAGATATTCACCAAGGAGTCACAAAGGGTGCTGAACAATGCACTGACGCGGAAGCATTCTATGTTAAAATACAACAA
Organism: Chiloscyllium plagiosum; assembly: GCF_004010195.1. Taxonomy (NCBI): domain Eukaryota; kingdom Metazoa; phylum Chordata; class Chondrichthyes; order Orectolobiformes; family Hemiscylliidae; genus Chiloscyllium; species Chiloscyllium plagiosum. Next base: position 99,047,278 of record NC_057711.1, on the reverse strand, counting down.
GATCTGGACCATATCCAGGCTTGGGTCGACAATTTTGCAAATAACATTCATGCTATACAAACATCAGACAATGACCATTTCCAATAAGAGACAATCTAGTGACTGCCCCTTGACATTCAATGGTGTTATCTCCTGCTGAATCCCATACTATAGACATCCTGGGAGTTACCACGACCAGAAACTCAACTGGACCTACCACATAAATACAGCAGCTACACGAGCAGATCAGAGCCTAGGAATACTGCATCCTGACTTCCCAAAGCCTATCTATCATCTACAAGACAAGTCAGGAGTGAGATGGAATACTCCTTGCTTACCTGGACAGCTACAGCTCCATCAACACTTGAGACCATCCAGGACAAAGTAGTCCATTTGATTGGCATCAGATTCACAAACATCCATTCCTTGCACCACCAATGCTCAAATGCAGCAGTGTGTATTATTTACTAGGTCCATTGCAGAAATTCACCAAAGATCCTCAGCCAGCACCTTCCAACTCATAGCCGTTTCCATCTAGAAAAAGGGCAGCAGAAACATCACCACCTACAAGTTCTCCTCCAAGCCACTCAGTATCCACTCAGGAAATATATTGCTGTTCCTTCACTGTAGCTGGGTCAAAATCCTGAAATTACCTTTACATTGTGGGTAAACCCACAGCAAGTGGATTGCAATGGTTCAAGAAAGCAGCACATCACCTTTTCTTAGATTACTTACAGTGTGGAAACAGGCCTTTCGGCTCAACAAGTCCACACCGACCCTCCGAAGAACAACCACCCAGACCCATTCCCCAACATTTACCCTTTCACCTAACACGATGGGCAATTTAGCGTGGCCAATTCACCTAACCTGCACATTTTTGGACTGTGGAAGGAAACTGAGCACCCAGAGGACACCTAACACTATGGGCAATTTAGCATGGCCAATTCACCTAACCTGCACATTTTTGGATGTTGAAGGAAACCGGAGCACCCAGAGGAAACCCACACAGACACGGGGAGAATGTGCAAACTCCACACTGACAGTTGCATGAGGCGGGAATTGAACCCGGGTCTCTGGCATTGTGAGGCAGCAGTGCTAACCATTGTGCCACCGTGCCGTCCACCTTTTATTTTTTAACAAGAAATCCCAATTGACTAGATTACCTACAGTATGGAAACAGGCCCTTCGGCCCAACAAGTCCACACCGACCCTTCAAAGAGCAACCCACCCTGACCCTATATATACCCGTACCTAATGCAACGGACAATTTAGCATGGCCAATTCACCTGATACGCACATCTTTGGAATGTCGGAGGAAACCAGAGTACCTGGAGGAAACCCACGCAGACACAGGGAGAATGTGCAAACTCCAGCTGCCTCTGGCTAGAATCGAACCTGGGTCCCTGGTGCTGTGAGGCAGCAGTGCTAACCACTGAGCCATCATGCCTTCTCAAGGCCAACTAGGTACAGGCAATAAATGCTGGCCAACCAATGACAACCACATTGCAAAAATGAATAAAAAACAAAGGTTATTCTTTCAGAGTATGGAAGAAAGTGCTTTTTTTTTTCTTTTTGGACTGCCTAGGAATCTTTTGCAACTACTTCAATCAGATAAATAGGACATTAGTTTAATATTTGAGCATATTGGTGATAACTAGAGTTGGGTAACTCTCACTAAGCAACTCAGTTAATGTGCCAAGCCAGATGATGTGCTTAAATATTGGAGAGCTATTCAAATCTAGGGTCCTCTGATCCAGGAGTGCAAGCACTACAAATGGACAAAGCTTGACATTGGGAAAGCTAATGTACCTGTTTTTTAAAAAAAACATGGAACATGGTTTTGCTTGCAAGTCCAATGCTTGTTGCCTATCCCTAATTATCTACAGTTTTTAATGGCTTGCTGGCCATTTATAGATCTTGATTAAGAGTCAACCACATTGTTGTGGTTCTGGAATCACATTTTGGCCAGATCTGGTAACCAAGTCAGATTACATTCCTGAAAAGATATTAGTGAAACAAATGGGTTATTAGGACAATCAAAAATGGATTTGTGGTTGTCATGACTGACAGTAACTTTTAAATTCTAGATGTTATTAATTCAATTAAATCTCACCAGCTGCTCTCTGCAATTTGAACATATACCCCCAGAGTATTAGCCTTCAGATAAGCATTATGACATTTCAATTATATTTGAGTAACTATTGTGCAAAAATAATTGCTCATGAATCACAAGACATGGAGTCTTGGAGTAAGAATGATGTGGAGGCATCACCAAATATGATAAAAATATTTAGAACTAGGTACAAAATATGTTCTCTGCTATCAGACTAATACAATGTTAAATGCTTTAAACTAAGATTAGCAGATCATTTGGGTCTCTGTACTATCCATGTTTAATCAGGAAGCTATAAATGAACAAATCACCAGCTGTCAAAAAAAATTATTGTCTTCACATTAGATGAACGTTCTCGTCAAGCAAACTGTTTGTTTGCATCAGAGGGTTAATGTGCCTTGCATTGTCACAAAAAAGGATTAAGACTGTGTTCTATTGTGTCTTGTCATGTTTTTATAAATTTTTAGTAACACTTTCATTTACGTCCAAACAGAAACAGGTAAACAAAAAGGGCAATGTTTTCCAGTTTCAATAAAAGCAGCCTTGAGATAGATGAGCTTTCCTTTCCAAACTTAAGCCTCAGAAATCCTCAGTCCAATTAACAATGACGGAATTTTTTATTGCTGTTATGCTTTGCCATAATTTAGAATGTTTTCTTAAAAACTCTTCCACATGGAAAAATGAGTAATGGAATACTTTGAGGTCTACTTACTGCTGTCCTTACGCAATGCTAACGTAAGGCCAATGCTAACACATGCTGTTATTCTATTACATTTAGCCCCTCACTTCACAATCACCCTCCACCAATGTTATCCTTCTGTAGTACACACACAAGCCAATTCTTATAATTCTCAGGTTCCTATCCTGACACTAAAAGTAGAGCACACAACTTTGGAGAAAGGTACAGGCTCAGAAAGTGATCCTCCAAGGTCAGGCATCTGTCAGCTCCTGGCAGTGTATGGTCACCTGCCATGCTGTGAAGAAAGCCTTGTTCCAATGGATTGCAAGTCTCAGCTGTGATGTGTCATGAAACGTTGAATCTCCCCAATGCACTGGTATCTACATAGGACCAAAGAGATGATATTCTACCTGGCGACCCCATGATCTGGGTCTTACTTTTTACAATTTGGATCTTCCTGTCCATCCCTTCCATCCTGTCTAGCACCATTGAAAAGAAGGCAACTGGTGCCTCTTCTGCTTTGGTATTGATGATGACAAAGGCGCAGGAAAGGACTCCAAATGTTGCATATGCAGCTAAAGGAAAACAAAGTGCAAGACAGAAAAAGTGGCTTACAAGAAGTTGGCAATCTCCTGTCAAACACTGAAAGCATTCAACTTCTCAACCAACCATTGCTGCATATATGCACAGTCAAATCAAAAACTCAGAAGTTGCTATCAAGTTTGGGTGCTCTGTGGTTTGCTTCACAAAAATATCTTTTTATCAGCCCAGTGATGAAGTGGATTAAAAGGCATAAACATTTCTTTATTGATGTGATAGATTGAAGTTTAAGTTACTGTTTGCCCATTTTAATCTAATTCACATTTTTACCTCAGAAAATAACAACCTCACTGGCATTGAAAATGCATGAAGTCTCATTTCTTCATGTATTAATTGTTGCTGAAGACATCAGAACAGTTGCAATTAATTTTCCTTTCCCTTTCTGTCCCTTTTATCTTGATTTACCCACAAAGTTTCTTTGCTCAAATGACTGTTCTTTTTGTAAATAATTTGGTGACCATTCTGCTGTGTACTTCTTTCTCACTGCTTGCATTGCTATTTTCACAGTCATTCAAATGGATTGGTTAATGAGATGCACAGTTGTTTATTCACTTTACCATGGCCCTAAGTGCTGGCTTTGTCACTGCACTGTATTAAGTTTGTCCTTCGAGTCAATATCCGTGCATAGAAAAAATTAAAAAGAAATGCTATAAAATGCCTTACACAGCACATTACATCTGATCAACTGATGCAACAAGCTAATCTAACATACAACGCTATTTTATTTGTACACAGAATTAGTCCATCCAGAACATTTAAGAAGAAGCAGGAATTATAGTTTGCTAGCTCATTCGTGCTACATAATGATCATGTTGTAAAGTTTGGGATGACGAACAAGATTTCAATTCGCGTGAAATTGAATTTAGACTTAGCTTTTATTATGTGCTTTACATTTTATTCTTCTTGTTGGCATCTTAATTCTACTTATTTAGTTCATTTATTTAAAATCAATTTGACACAGTTCTGCAAATGTAAAAGCCAATTAAGAAATGTAACAGTACAAGTCAGTGCTTCAAAAATAAACACAAGCAGGGAAAATTCCCTCTGTGTTTTATGAGAAGAATAAAAGAGAAAACCATTTCCTATATACATGCTGTGTACTATAGAAATCTGTGCCTGGGATTTCTCATGTTGTGGAAGATATGTGGTATGATTTGGAAATATTGAAACATCAGAACCATATTGCTAATCATGTCCTGTAGCACTAGGATTTGATGACCTGTGCTTGAAACTTCATTCAACAGGAATGCAAACGCAAAGGAAATGACTGTAGTATTTAGATGAACACACTGCTCAAAATATTAAGTTCATGTTATCAAATTATTGTAATTTGCATGGATGCACAGATGCTCCATTCAGAAGAAATAACCTCCTCTTATTCACTTCATTGAATTTAGTTATAATCTGTACAAACTCCATCTTTAGCTTCTTCAGTTTTAAGGAGGCAATCCCAATATCTCAAATGTTTTCTCCTGGAGTCATAGAGTCATAGAAATACACATCACGGAAACAGGTCCTTCAGTCCAACCTGGCCATATCAACCAGATCTCCTAAATACCAACCAGATCTCCCTTTCGCCAGCATTTGACCCATATCCCTATAAATCCTTCCTATTCATGTACCCATTCAGATGCCTTTTAAATGTTGTAATTGTACTAGCCTCCACCACTTTGTCTGACAGCTCTTTCCATACACACACCAGCCTCTGTGTGAAAAAGTTACCCTGAGGTCCCTTTTAAATCTTTCCCCTTTTCATTTTAAACTTCTGCCCTCTAGTTTTGGACTCCCCCACTCCGGGGAAAGGGCCTTGCCTATTTACCCTAACCATGCTTGTCATGTTTTTATAAACCTCTATAAGGTCCGATGCTCCAGGGAAAATAGTACAAGTCTAACCAGCCTCTCATGAAAGCTTAAATCCTCCAATCCTGGCAATATCCTTATAAATCTCTCCTAAACTCTTTTAAGTTTCACAACATCCTTCCTGTAGCAGCAAGAGCAGAATTGCATGCAGTATTCCAAAGGTGATCTAACCATTGTCCTGCACACCTGGAATTTGATGTCCCAACTCCTATTCTTAATGCTCTGACCAATAAAAGCAAGCACACCAAATGCCTCCTTCACTCTACTCTCAACCTGCAACTTCACTTTCAAGAAACTATGAATCTGCAGTTCAGCCTTTGTTCAGCAACACTCCTCAGGTCCTTACCATTAAGTGTGTAAGTCCTGCCCTGATTTGCCTTTCCAAACTTCAGGACCTTACATTTACCTAATTAAACTCCATCTGCCACTCCTCAGCCCATTGGCCCATGTGATCAAGATTCCATTGTACTCTGAGGTAACCTCCTTCTCTGTTCACTACAACACCAATTTTGGTGTCATCTTGATTGTTATATCTCATCCCTGATGCAATTAATTGTTGCTGGAGATGAAATTTCTAAACATCTACACACAAAGTGTGGAGGAGTTTTGGAACTTTCTTCCTCAAACAGCAGTCAATGCTAATTCAATTGTTAAATTTAAATCTGAGCTAAATTTTATTAAGCAAGGGTATGAATGGATCTGGGCCCAAGGTAGGCATATGGAGTTAGGCCTCAGATCAGCCATAATTTTACTGAATGACGGAGCAGGTTTGAGGTGTTGAATACGTTTCTAACTGACCTAAACTTTGTAGACTTAGGTTTACAGAAAGCAGAGATTGGGTGTCTGTACTTAACAATAATTGCCACTTATTACTGAAAATAGATTCTTCCTATATTATGAACTGTTGACATAGAATCCAAGTAGTTAAATGTCCATGCCCTTATAAACTCCCTTACAAAGACATAGAAAGAAAAATAGAATTATGAGTGGAGAGAAAAAAACAGAAAGGCCCTTTCAAATTGTCCCTGTCCAAAACGTTCATCGGGATTATCCTTTTGGCTTGTCAAGACTTGCTTATGCACAACTTTCCCTATCCAAGAATTTTAATTTGCTTGCAGGAGACACAAAGAAAAGTTGACAACTTATAATGTCTGTGACTTATTGGTTTAAAGCTACATCTCACAGCAAATGATAACTCAAAATAAATGCTTCAAGCTTTGTGTGTTTTCTTTTCTTGCAGAGGAAAGGACACCACCTCCCCTTTTGGAGGCTTTTGATTGTCTCATTCAAATGTGCAAGCTGTACAGCTACCTGGGAGTCAATCTCTTAGACCATCTGCTGTAATCTGCCCCCACTGACTGAACATCCCTCAGTGCAGTGCTTAGAATAAATATTGATAGCTTGCTTTTAAAAAGTGCAGCAATCTGTTCCAGAAACTTTGATTGTTAAAACAGTTCTTTTCCTATTTCTGTCCAAATCAAAAATACATAAAAATAAAAATATATGGCCTTTACAAACCTAATACGCCAATAAATTCCAGGATCAATAAAACATTTCAATTGCATGGCACTATTTTAAAATCTATTACATAAGAATCAAAGAATTATTAAACCACTGAAAGAGATGATTAAGGCCATTGAATCGGTCCTGGCTCTCCAAATGAGCATTTTGCCTTGATTCTACTTTCCTGCCCTTTACCACACTTTTTTTATGGTTTAATGTCCTAAATAGACACAAGATAATCTCAGTATCCACTAACAAGCAGTGACTAACTGCAGGAGGTGGGGATTACCTCAAACAGCAACCATGTTGGGCCATGCTCCTTTCTTGTCAAACAGAGCAGGCAGCTCCTCAGACAGCCAGCAGCTGGAGAACATACTTATACTTAAAATACACCTCTCAAACTACTTCAAGTTAGTCCATTAAACTTCAATTTCCAACTAACAGAAACAAATTTTCTGACATCCCCACAGTCAACCTGACAGCTGGACATGGATATGCACCAGACTCTTCAAATTTGCTGATCTGAAGTTTTAAATCTTGCATTCTCAGCCTTTAAACAAAATGACCCATAATTGGATGTGAGGTTTCCTGTTCCCCATTATGTTCCACCTTTTCTAAAATGTCGAACTTTCGAGACACACACAGATTCTGAAATGAATTTCAGGACTATAATTTTGAAATCAGAATTGCAGTGCGCCCATGGTGTATACAGTACAGAAATAGGTGATTCCACCTAGTTGATATACAGCAGCATTTATATTCCATGTGAGCTTGCTCTCACCTTTCTTTAACCAAAATTAGCAACATATCTCTCCATTTTTCTCCATTTCTCAAACATTCCCTAATTTAAACATTACTACTCATCTAACACTCTTTGTGGCAGCATATTCCATGTTCTTGCACAAAACATTTCCCCTGAATTCTCTACTAAATCTAATCATGATGAAACTTTACTTATGATCCATGGTTGTAGAGTCCTCAGAACTTGAGATACCTTCTCTGTGAATAAATAAGCCTTGCAAGTCATTCCTCAAGCCTTTTCTTATCTGGAGAAATAAATAATCGTTCTGTTTACAGGCTTAGGTTAAGAATTTGGCGATCGGCAATTTAGGACTGAGATGAGGAGAAATTTCTTCACCTATTGAAGGGTGAGCTTATGGAAATCTCTGTCACAAAGAGCAATTGAAGCCAAAACATAGAATGTTTTCAAGAAAGAGTTACATGTAGTTCGGATCAAAGAGTATAGTAGAAAAACAGGAACAGGTAATTAAGTTAGATGGCCAGCCATAACATTATTCAATGTTAGAGTAAGTTCGAAGGACCAAATAGACATCTGCTACACCTAATTTGTGTTTCTAAAGATAAGCATATTGAATGGGTTAGCCCATTCAAGGAAAAAGGAGGAAAAATATGCGGGGAGTCAGAGAAAATGGGTGAGAATCTTAATGAGTACTTTGCATCAGTATTCACCAAGGAGAGGGACATGGCAGATGTTGAGGTGAAGGATAGATGTTTGATTACTCTGGGTCAAGTTGGCATAAGGAGGGAGGAGGTATTGGGTATTCTAAAAGGCATTAATGTGGACAATCCCCAAGTCCAGTTGGGATCTATCCTAGGTTACTGAGGAACGCGAGAAAGGAAATACCTGGGTCTTTAACATATATCTTTGCAGCATCCTTGAGTACGGGTGAGGACATGGACGACTGGAGAATTGCTAATGTTGTCCCCTTATTTAAGAAGGTGAGCAGGGATAATCCAGGTAAGTATAGAGTGGTGAGCCTGATGTCAGTGATAGGGATGCTGCTGAAGAAGATACTGAGGGACAGGATCTATTTACATTTGGAAAAAAATGGGCTTGTCAGTAATATGCAGCAGGGAAGGACATGTCTTACCAACTTAATAGAATTCTTTGAGGAAGTGACAAAGTTGATTGAGAGAAGGGCTATAGATGTCATAGATGGACTTCAGTAAGGCAGTTGATAAGGGTCCCCATAGTAGGCTGATGAAGAAAGTGAAGTTGCATGAGTTTAAGGGTGTACAAGCTAGATGGATAAAGAACTGGCTGGGCAGCAGAAAACAGGGAGTAGTCGTGGAAGGTAGTTTCTCAAAATGGAGATCTGTGATCAGTGGTGTTCCACAGGGATCTGTGTTGAGACCACTGTTGTTTGTGATATACATAAATAATCTGGAGAAAGATATAGGTGGTCTGATTAGCAAGTTTGCAGATGACACTAAGATTAGTGGAGGAGCAGATAGTGAAGGGACTTTCAGAGAAGACAGCAGAATATAGATAGATTGGAGAGTTGGGCAGAGAAATGGTAAATGGAGTTCAGTCCAAGCAAATGTGAGGTAATGCATTTTGGAAGATCCAATTCAAGAGTGAATTATATGGTAAATGGAAAAGCCCTGGGAAAAATTGATATACAGAGAGATCTGGATGTTCAGGTCCATTGTATCCTGAAGGTGGCAATGCAGGTTAATAGAGTGATCAAGAAGGCATTCAGCATGCTTTCCTTCATCGGACAGGGTATTGAGTACAAGAGTTGGCAGGTCATGTTACAGTGCATAGGACTTTGGTTTGGCCACATTTAAAATATTGCGTATACTTCTGGTTGCCACATTACCAAAAGGATGTGGATGTTTTGGAGAGGGTGCAGAGGAGGTTCACTCGGATGTTGCCTGGTATGGAGGGTACTGGGTATGAAGAGAGGTTGAGTAGATTAGGATTATTTTCATTAGAAAGACGGAGGTTGAGGGGGACCTGATTGAGGTCTATAAAATCATGAGAGATATAGACAGGATGGATAGCCAGAAGCTTTTTCCCAGAGTGAGGGTATCAATTACTTGGGGGTCATGAGTTCAAGATGAGAAAAGTTTAAGGGAGATATGCGTGGAACGTGCTTTATGCAGGGAGTGGTGGGTGTCTGGAACACGTTACCAGCGGACGTGGTAGAGGCAGGCACGATAGAGTCATTTAAGATGTATCTCGATAAATACATGAATGGGCAGGGAGCAGAGGGATATAGATCTTAAGAAAATAGGTGACAGGTTCAGATAAAGGATCTGGATTGGTGCAGGTTTGGATGGCTGTGCTGTAATTTTCTTTGTTCACATTATTGTGATTAATATAGAGTAAAGCTGTACAGAATGGAGGGCAAATGAAGAGAAGAGACATGGACAATATGACGAAATTGTGTCAAACTGCCTGATAAATGATTGGGGCATTGGAGTGTTTTTGATACATAGGAATGCATCATGGAATAGTTACAGTTCCGAAGGAAACCATTTAACCAGTCATGTCTGTGGCTATTTTCCTGCAAAGGAAAGTAGCTAGTCCAATTGCCCCACCCTTTCCACAGAGCTCTAACATTTCTTTTTATCTTCAGGAGCTTATCCAATTACTTTTCAAAAGCACAAATAATTTCTGTTTCCACCACATGTTGGTACTGCTTGGTAATTTTAAATCCTAACATTCTGATATGGTTGTTTTGAAGTGGTGAATGGGATTTTTTTTTGATAAACAATTTGTACAGGAACTTTAATTAATAACTTGCCAAATTTAATGCAAACATTAAATGAGATAGTACTTGTGAACTATGAAATGTCCCTGCTCAACAATTTATTTGAGAAGGCACAATAAATCGGATATATGAGTTGCAATCCAGCTATGATTACAAGAGATCATATTGAAGTCTCAGAAATTGCATAACTAATGTTCTACTGACACTGATCACTCGTTCAATATATGAAGGTAAGTTAATGCTTCAAAGAGTATTTCACTCAAAGAAGTTTTACTTGTACATGGGAATGTGTGATTTTGATCTAATCTCTATTTATATGATTGCCTGACTCAAGGTTTATGATAAAGACTACTAGGTAGGCTGAGGAAAGTTGCTTTTTGGACTCCTTTGGTCGCTGAGTTACTAAAAATAGATGTAAGATAGATTTGGGCTGATGTCCAGCAACAGAGATTTAAAATACTGAAAAACATTGTGTCATTGTTACCAGCATTAACATTTTGTGACAGTGGTCAAAGCAAGCACTGTTATAACTTAGGATCTGTACAGTCACAACAGTAATAAGATTAGAGTGGTGCTGGAAATGCACAGGTCAAGCAACATCCGAGGAACAGGAAAATTGATGTTTCAGGCAGGAGCCCTTCATTAGGAAATACAAATTAGCAAATACAAGCCTGCAAATTTGAGAAAGTGTACTCTACAGAAAAACAATCATGTGAGAAATTTCCAAATGCCCAAAAAAGATTTAATGACTTCCAGATGACTTCCAGTCTACAGAAACTTGGTTACAAACAAGACATCAGTAAGATATCAAAATTTTTATACTGGGAGGAAATAATAGTACAGTGGTAATGTCAGTGGACTAGTAATCCAGAGGTCCAAGGTAATGACTTTTTAAATTCATACACAGGATGTGAGTGTCATTGGCTTGACTAGCATTTATTGGTCATCCCTAATTGCCCAGCTCGCAATTAAGAGTCAGCCGTATTATGTAAGCCTGGAATCATATGTTGGCCAGACCAAACAAGGATGACAGTTCCCTTCCCTGAAAGATATTAATGATCCAGATGGGTTTTTAATGAAAATTGACAACAGTTTCATGATCATCGTTAGACTCTTAATTCCAGAGTTTTATTCACTGAGTTCAAATTTCACCATTTGCCATGTGGGATTTGAACCAAGACCCCCAGAACATTGCCTGGGTCTCTGGATTAATAGTTTAATGATAATTGCCTCCTCGAGTGATCTCAGGACATAGATTCAAATCCCACTGTGGTCAACAGTGAAACTTGAATTCAATGAAAATCTGGCAGTCTAATCATAACCACTGTCATTTTTTGTAAAAACACATCCAGTTCATGAATGTCCTTCAAGTAGGTAATTAGCTGTTCTTACAGCCTAGATGTGACTCCAAACCCACTGCTCTCTGGTATAACTTAGTAACTCAGTTCTACCAATCTGATACAAAACCTAAAGAAACAAATAAAACTCAGCGGATCACTGGGCATTAGCCTGAGCACCAGATGACAAACCAAACTTGCTGAACCTGCAAAATCCTCACAAACATTTTAGGGCTTACCACCTTGAAGCAAAAGGGCAGCATATGCATGGTAACACCAAGTTCCCCTCAAAACCACACACTAGTCTGCTTTGAAATTATACTGAAGTAGGAACGAGTTATTATTTAATAACTTTGTTTTCCCTATCCATTAGTATTCCTTGTGAATTACACTTGCTGAGCACAAGATGTAAAACACAAATAAACTTTTTTTTTCCAGCTATACTCAAATGTTAAGGAAGTGAAGAATTAAACTAACATCTTATCATTATAGTTGGTGTAAAACATGATATTAAAGAAGAATAGGCATATGGTCCCAGTTAGAAATAAATAAGTGTGTAAGTGTGTTGAGATAACAGGGTTTAACTGAAAGACACAACTATGTTTTAAAATGTTTTAATTTCATTAGAATTGGTTTTGCATGGCTATATTGAGTTTAAACTTGTTTCAAGCACCAGTAGTCTTTCTGGAATCACATGCTGTTCTTCTAAGAATTTTCTGGAAAACTTAAAGTTATCACTGGGGGGTGGGGGGGGGCACATGGTATTATATCAATTACCAGGGGTTGACACTACATATTCTCAACCAGATGCACATAGTATATACCTGTGTCACATTATCTTTGAAGAAATCCGTGACGTGTGTGAGCTAAGATAGACAAGCTGCCATAAAAGAGTTAGGATTAATATTTTAAGGAGTGGGAGAACATAAGAACTAGGTGCAGGTGTAGGCAACTCAGCCTCTCGAGACTGAATCATGGCTGATCTCAGCTTGGCTTCAACTCCACTTCCCTGCTTGTCCTCCATAACCTTTCAACTCTTCAAGGACACACAGATCCCTCTGCTCTGAAAGCACTCTAAAATTTCAATCCTTCCTGTTTTCCCAACCAAAATGATAACCTCACACTTAGTAATGTTAAACTTCATCTGCAAAATTTTGGCACACTCACCTCACTTATCCATATCCACTTGTAATTTCTTATTTCTTAATTGCAACTCACTTTTCCACCTATTTCAATGATGTCTGCAAGTTAGATTGTAGTGTATTTTGTCCCAGATCCAAGTCATTGATACAAATCCTGTGGCATTCCACTAGTAACAGCTTGCCAATGGGAAAAAAACCATTTATCCTGGCTTTCTGCAGTCTTCCAATCAAGCTAATGTTCTATGTTCTATTCAAGGTGTGTGTAGGTTAGTTTGATCTTCGATTATGATAAGTGCTCAGCACAACAGAATGGACCAAAGGGTCTGTACTGTGCTGTGTGGTTCTATGTTCTAATAATTTTTCCCTAACCCCATATGATCTCACTTTACATATTAACCTTTTGTACAGCATCTTACCAAATGCCTTCTGGAAGTCCACATTTCCATCTACATGTTGTCCATTATCTACTTTGCTAGTTACATCCTTGCAGAACTCGAGCAAATTAGTCAAGCATTATTTCCCCTTCATAAAACCATGCTAACTCTGATGGATTGCATTTTGACTTTCCTAAGATCCTGTTGTTAGTTCCTGAATAATGGATCCTAGCTATTTCTCAGTGACAGACATTAAACTAACTGATCTATTGTTTCCTACTATCTATCTTGCTCTTTATTGAATATGAGTGTTTTACTTGCAATTTTCCAATCCACTGAAACTTTTAGCATATCTGGAGAAATTTGGAATATTATAATTAATCGATCCACTATCACTGCTGCCGCTTCCTCTAAGATCCTTGGGATACAGCACACTTGGGACTTGTCTATCTTCAAGCAATAGTTTGTTCAATACATTTTCCTGAGAGGATGGTTGTTTTAAGCTCTATAACCTGTGCATTACCTGTTACAATTGGGTTAGTACTAATATCCTCTACCGTGAAAAATGAAACAAAATATTGATTTTGTGGCTCCATTATTTTTGTACTTCACACTATTAACTCTCCAGCCTCATCCTCCAAAAAACCAACTTTCACTTTATCGACTCTGTTTCCTTTTATATACTTATAGAAAAGCTTTTGTTATCTTTTGTACTTTGTGTTAGTTTTGTATCATACTTTACCTTTGCATTTACTTTTTTAGTTACCCTTTGTTGATCTTTAAAAGTATAAATTCATCGAGGGCTGAAGAGCTTGGATTGTGCTGTAATGCTCTATGTTCTATGTCACTGGCCTTTGCAAAATGATATTCTTTAGTCTTTGTCTTTATATTGTTGTTAATTTCTTTGTTTAGCCTTGGATGCTTTCTCCTATCTTAACAATCTTTCTTCATTTATGGAATATATTTTAGTTGGGAGAAACAGAATATACCCCTGTATCTCCTCAGACAAGTGCCACAAGAACACTACCTGCCCAACCAGGGGCCCGAACATTTTAGACCACTGCTACAGCACTATGAAAGATGCCGACCGCTCCATCCCCCATTCTCATTTCGGGAACTCTGACCACAATGCCATGTTTCTTCTCCCGGCTTACAGGCAAAAGCTCAAGCAGGAGACCCCATCACAGATACAGGTCCAGTGTTGGTTGGAGGAGGCAGAGGATCAACTCCAGTGCTTTCTGGAATCAGCTGATTGGGCCATGTTCAAACATTCCGCAGTGAAGGTACCTTGGACGAGTATGCCACCAACATCATAGATGGTATTAGCAAGTGTGTGGAGGACTGCATACCAAGGAAGTCAATCCGGGTGTCCCCCAACAGGAAACTCTGGATGAATCAGGACATACAGAATCTGCTAAAAACCAGGTGTGAGGCCTTCAGATCAGGAGTCGCACTCAAATATAAGGAATTCAAGTATGACCTTCGCAGAGCCATTAAGGCACCAAGGACCAATACCAATCCAAACTAGAGACCCAGACAGACACCCAGCGACTATGGCAAGGACTGAATGACATCACAGGTTCTAAAGAGAGACAGTGCAAGACAGCAGATGATGACATATCCCTCCCAGATCGTCTCACCACCTTCTATGCTTCCTTTGAGCAGAATTTCGGCAGAGAGGTATCACCAATTCCAACAAGTCCTGATGAACCTATCTCAACAGTCACTGCATCAGAGGGCTGCTCAGTTTCCCCTCCATGTGAATCCAAGGAAAGCGATGGGACTAGAGAAGTACCAGGCCGTGCACTCAGAGCATGCGCAGATCAACTGGCAAAGGTCTTCTCGGACATCTTCAAATTCTTCCTGCAGCAGGCCACTGTCCCTGCCTGTTTCAAGAGGGCCAACATCATCCCTGTGCCTAAGAAGGCTCATGCAGCATGTTTCAATAACTACTGCTCATGGGCCCTAGCTTTGATGGTCATAAAATACTTTGAAAGGCTGGTCATGGCAGTAATCAACTCCAGCCTCCTCAATACTCTTGACCCACTCCAATTTGCCTATCAGACCAACAGATCCATGTCAGATGCCATTTCACTTGTCCTTCACTCCTCCCTAGAAAATCTTGACACCAAGAACAGCTACGTAAGAATCCTACTCATTGACGATAGTTCAGCCTTCAACACTATGATCCCCTTGAGACTGATTACTAAACTTAGTGATCTCAAACTAAGCCCCACTCTCTGCAACTGTAACCTCAGTTTCCTAATCCACAGGCCACAATTAGTGAAGATTGGGGACAATATTTCATCCTCATTAACATTTAACACTGGAGCCCCCCAGGAGTGCATACTCAGCCCCCTACTGTACTCACTGAATACCCATGACTGAATCACCAAATACCAGACTAATGCCATTTACAAGTTCGCTGATGACAGCACCATAGTTGAATCTCAAATGGCGATGAAACAGACTACAGACGGGAGGTGGAAGACATGGACAAATGGTGCACAGAGAACAACCTAGCTCTGAAGGCCGGCAAAACCAAAGAACTCATTATTGACTTTTGGCAGGATGTTACTCATGCACCCCCACCCCCCACCCCCCCCACTCGTTAACAGCACAGAGGTGGAATGAGTGGAGAGTGTCAAGCTTCTGAGAGTGGTCATCCACAACAAGCTTTCTTGAACTCTTCATGTGCATACACTGGTTACAAAGGCTCAACAATGTTGTTTCTTCCTCAGGCAGCTGAGGAAATTTCCCTTGATGGCGCTTCCCCTTGTTAACTTTTATAGTTGCGCCATTGAGAGCATTCTGTCTGGATGTATCACTACTTGGTATGGCAACTGTACCACTCACGATTAGAGACGGTTACCTAGAGTGGTGAACTGGCCTGGACAATCACAAAGACCAACCTCCCATATATAGAATTCATCCACCAGGCCCACTGTTCAAAAACGGCTGCCAGCATTCTCAAAGATCTATCCCACCCTGGCAATGTTTTTCTACAACCTCTACCATTGTGGCGAATGTACAGGACCCTGAACACATGCACTAGCCGGTTTTGCAACAGTTTCTACCCGACTGTTGTTAGAATACTGAATGGACTCACAAACTCTTAACATTTACCTGTATCTGTGTTTTTGCTTTTGATGCTGTTCACCTATTATTTACATATCTATGCTACTTACCTCTGTGATCTGCCTGTATTGCTCACAATACAAAACTTTTCACTGTGCCTTGGTACATGTGACAATAAATTCAATTCAAATCAGTTTAATTCAATTCAATTACGCTTCCTACCCATTCACTGGGGCCAAAACTGTCCTAAGAACTATGCAATTACATTTAGCTCGAGAGTATTAGTATGGGACTCCAGTTTCTTGTCTTCAAAGAACATTTGTAATTTTAGCATGCGATAATCACTCTTCCTTTGAATATCCTTTTACTATGGTTTCCTCCCACAATCTAAAAGATGTGCAGGTCAGGTGAATTGGCCATGCTAAATTGCCCATAGTGTTACGTGCATTAGTCATGGGTAAATATAGGGTAGGGGAATGTGTCTGGGTGGGTTATTCTTCCAAGGATCGGTGTGGACTTATTGGGCCAAAGGGCCTGTTTTCACACTGTAGGGAATCTAATCTAATCTAAAAAATGAGACCATTAATTATACCCATCTCAAAACACAAACCAAATCCAGGACACCTTACTATCTGGTTTATCCCAAAGAGTTTTCTTTAACAATCTCTAATATTTGCAATATATCTCCCTTAAGGCTACCCTTGCCAATTTGATTAATCCAGTTTCTAAAATCACCCATGATTGTTGCCATACTTTCTGACAAGCCCTCAGGATGTTTTACTTTATAGTGTGTACTCCACAGAACTATTTTTCGGGAGGCAATTGATTACTTCCACCTGGGACTTTTTTCCCTTGCTTTTTCATTATTTATACCCAGTTTCGATCCCCACTACCTATATCATTTCTCACTATAACACTGATTTCTTCCTTTACTGATCTTCCTTCTGTTTCCAACTTCTCCTTCTGAAACATTGAATACTCTTGGATATTCAATTCTTAAAGCTGGTATTGTGCAATCATGTCTCACTAATTGTGACAGAATCATGCCAATGCAACATTTGTGACATTAACTCATTCACTTTATTCCAAATGCTTCATGCATTCAGGTAGAAAACCTTTAAGTTTGTCCCTTTGTCAAATTTCCCTTATCTTGTATAAGGAGGTCAGTGTGGGGAAGCAGTCACTGTGAAGATTGACGTAGAGAAGCAGTCCTGAAGCATAGGCCAGTGAGGGAAATCGAGTAACAGAGAAACCATACCTTGGAGCAGCTGAGATCCAGGCTTGGAGCCGAGTGGGTCAATTGTTGAACTGTTGTCTAGCATGGATGGTCAGACCACATGTGGATGTCCCTGCGTTTAGCTACCACAATGTAATGTTTATGTGTAATTTATTTATACAGTTATAATGACTATCCTCTTAATTGTGTCTTATTTCTGTAAAGTAATGCAACTACTTTTCTTTTTTATTCTTCTTTATGATTCGAAGATTTGTACCTAGACAATTGTAAGAGGAGACATTATAACTCTTTTCACTGTACTCCTGTACATTTGCACTTGGGTACATGTGACAATAAAGGATATTCTTTCTATTTTAATATGACATTCATACACTCCATGACTTCCTTTTCTTTTCTGGTAGCAATCAGCTTCATCACTAAACTCAAATCCTACCTTCTCCTTTAACTTTGAATGTATACTCTTCCATCCAACTGAACCTTACCCCCAACTAATTTGTTTAAAGCCCTAGATGAAACTATTATGGTATTCGAACAGATGAAAGACTCAACAAACAATCAAGGCATTTTTCAATTTTCAGTTGTAAATTTCAGTTACATCATACTGTAAATTTTTGCTATAAATTCTGTGCCTTACAATTGTGTCCTCCACAACCACCTGATGAAGGAACGGCGCTCCAAAAGCTAGTGTGCTTCCAATTAAACCTGTTGGACTATAACATGGTGTTGTGTGGTTTTTAAGAATGATTTAAGGTTTGGTATGTGTGTGTATTACAATTCCTGCTGTGGACACACATTTAAGTCAGCAATATGTGTTAAATACATGGATATAATGATTTTTAGGGATGCAAGCAATTATTGGGTTCAAAAATGCTTTAGTGGGCAAATGTTAGATGGCAGAGGAGACAATATTCGAGCCAAAATCTCACATGGCCATGGGGAGATAAAGAGAATCTGAAAAGACAGTATGATATGGTCATAAAGGACACCTTTGAAGTACTATTGGGATTCTCTGACTTTAAACATACTGCCAGCATGATCATGGCTCATGAGTAAGCTTTGTTGCAGTGGGGGAAAGACACTGTTAACTCAAATAGTCAAGCCAGATTGGTTAGCCGACAATCTATTTGGAGTTTAAGGTTGAATCTCTCAGATTTTACATTGGAAAAATAGCATCACTGCCAAAATGCTGATTAATGCTATTGTAATTCAGTTTAATTTCAAGCTGTTTCTTTCAATATCTTACTACGTTTTCAGTTTACATGAACAGATGAATGCAAATCATGTTTGTATCATTTCCCTCGTCAGCTACTTTGATGCAGCATTTATTTCTAATTGCTTATGCTTTCATTAAATAGTAGATAAAAGAATATCATGAAAATATATTATTATTGCTAGCAGCGATGTTGAGCTCATTGTCTCAAAATGAGTTTCTGATAGCATAACACTACTGAAAAATAACTTGCTTTGTTATTGGTGCAAAGCCATATGACTTCCTTGCAGGCATCAAACATAAGCTGACATGCCCAAAGACGACTGTGTTAGAGACAAAAAAAGATGTAGATGCTGAAATCCAAAGTAGACAGGCAGGAGGCTAGAAGAACACAGCAAGCCAGGCAGCATCAGGAGGTGAAGAAGTCAACATTTTGGGTATAACTCTTCTCCGGGACTGAGGGTGGGTGGAGGAGGAGCTGCAGATAAAGGGGGTGGCAGAGGCAGGGTGGTGAAGTGGGTATAGGTAGAGGATTCAACCTGGTTGGTCAATGGGAGGAATGAATCTGGTAGGTGGCTGGGAGGAGTGGAAGGCTTGGGGAGCAGCCAAGAAGGGAGTTGGGGGATGGGAATGGAGGTTATTTGAAATTGGAGAACTCAATGTTGAGTCCTCAATGTTGGCTGCCCAGGCGGAAAATGTGATGCTGTCCCTCCAGTTTGCGGTTTGGTTCATTGTGGCAATGGAGGAGACCAAGGATGGTCATGTCAGCAAGGCAGTGGGAAGGGGAATTAAAATGGGCAGTGACTGGGAGTTCCATTCGGCCCCTGCGGGCCCGGCTGAGATGCTCGGTAAACCATTCTCTATGTTTACATTTGAAATCCCCAATGTAGAGAAGATCACACTGGGAGCACATGAAGCAGTAAACTCGGTTGGAAGAGAGGCAGGTACGTGAACTTCTGTCTCACCTGGAAGGACTGTTTGGGGCCCAAATGGAGGTGAGGGGCGTGGTGTACTGACAGGTTTTGAATCTCTTCCATTTGCAGGGGAAGATACCTGGGGTTTCAGGGGGTTGGTGGGGACAGTGGTGCAAACTAAGTACTATCAAAGGGAATGGTCCTTGTGGAAGGCAGAGAGGGGTGGAGATGGAAAGATGTTGGTGGTGGGGTTTAGTTCGAGTTGGTGGAAATGTTTAAGGATGATGCATTGGATGTGGAGACTGATGGGCGGAAGGTGAGGACGAGGGGAACTGGAAATGGAGAGGTCAAGAAAGGGGAGGGAGGTGTCCGAGATGGACCAAGTGAATTTGAGGGTGGGGTGGAAGTTGTGGGCGAAGTCGATGAAGTGGTCCAGTTCAGCCTGAGTGCAGGACACTGCACTGATGCAATCATTGATATAATGGTAGAACAGTTGGAGCACAGTGCCTGTGTAGGCACTGAAGAGGCACTGTTCGACATAGCCAACAAATAGGCCACTCTCCCCACCAACCATCCCCGAACCCTCTGGTACCTTCCCCTGCAACTGGAAAAGATGCAAAACATTTTGTCTCAAACCTTTAAAAGAATAAAATCCCTGGAATTAATTGGGTTCCTCAATGAAAACATATTCCAGTCATCAAAACAAAACTCCACAAACATCTTTGAGTTCATGAGGACAATCATAACTTTTCAAAAGCATTCTAATTTCAGTAAACTGCAGTCAGCTTCCAATGGCTATTTTAGGTATTCCCAGTGGATGCTTCTGACGACTTGCATTTTTAATTATCAATTCCTTGTTTGTACATTGGGCTGTTTGTCTCTGAGAATACTATCAATTTGAGCTAATTTGTTATAGTGACCATTTGCAAACAATTAATTCACAGAGATGGGAAACATACAGATATTCCTCAGTTTGTCTGCCTGTGATATTTAATGGAGGGATGGAGGCTTCCCCCATTGCTGGAGAACCAGCTTGAGCTTCATATTGCCTCTTTGGCAAAGCCCATCAATTGTTTGGCCACAACAGAGGAAATGATGGCTGCAGCTGTGAATACACCTACCCAAGACCCAAGATCACCCTGGGACCTGGGCCATATATGATGGCGTAATGGTCATGTGAGGCACTGCAAGTAAGGGGGGGTGGGGGGGGTAGCCCACCACTGGTGATGATGCACTCAGTACCTTTGACTGGAGGCCCGTAAGCAACATGGACGACATTCATTATTTGAGTTTCTCCCATAATATGTCACCTGATAGTTGCTAGCTGAATAATGACAATGTCAGCTTGTGGCCCGTAATTGGACATTATTAGTCAAGTGTAGGTTCCCAACCACCCATAGCCACAAACTGTAGAACTCTTTGCTATAGAGGACTGTCAAGATTGAATCAGTATATATGTTCAAGGTTGCGATAGATAGATTTTTAAGCAGTATAAGAATCAAGGGCAAAGGGGGAAAGACAGGAAACTTGAGTTGAGGATTATCTGATCAGCCATAATCCTACTGAGATGTGGAGCAGATTTAATGGGCTGAATGGCCTACTTCTGCCATGATAATACATGGTCTAAGCTTTCCTGCATCAGACTTAATCGGGTTAGAGATGAGAAGGCGGTTGAATCCTCGACCACCATATTCCAGGCAAAGTAAATGCTCTCTGCAATTGTATAGGAAAAGACATACATTTCACCTATTGACACAGAATATGTTCATTCATTCTCCATTATTGCTCAGCCTCTGAGTATTAGGTTGGAGTCGTAATTGGGAATAAAGAATGTGACTGCTCTTTTTGCAATTGTGTGATGGTGCACTGTACAATTCCCCATACTAATCTCCTTATGTTAGTCAAACACATGTTTGGCTTTGATGATGTGACAGCATAAGATAAAGATGCTCAATAAAAGGCATGATATGTATTCAGACAAATGTAAATGTGGTGTTCAATTGTGGACAGTTGACATTGTTCCATATTTAAACTAATTAGTCAACAATAGTTTTTTTTGTCTGTTCATGGCATAACTCAAGTCATGTGAGATGAAGTATAAGGTGTTTGTCTAACATGTCAATGTGGTCCATCCCAATGCAACCAGGGGCCAGTGATGGCAACATACTATGTGTGCTCATTTGAAGTAAATTACGGAATCAACATCTCACCCCTTCCAAAGCTAATCTAACTTTTACTGAAGTTTGATAATCATGTATTACTGTAGCACTTCAAATCCAGTCTAATCACAACATTCCATTATCCGTTGAAATTATTTCTTAGTCATCCTCCTCATAGATTACAATAAATCAAGTATTTCAACCCCTAAACATCTTTGCACCTTCATCATTCCTTGATTATGCTCATTTACACAATGATCAAATTTATTTCATTGATCCAAACTGTCAATGACATACTCTTTTCATATTCGCTGGCTTTAGATTAGATTGGAAACAGGCCCTTCGGCCCAACAAGTCCACACCGACCCACCGAAGCGGAACCCACCCAGACCCATTCCCCTACCTTTACCCCTTTACCTAACGCTACAGGCAATTTAGCATGGCCAATTCACCTAACCTGCACATTTTTGGACTGTGGGAGGAAACCGGAGCACCCGGAGGAAACCCACACAGACACAGGGAGAATGTGCAAACTCCACACAGTCAGTCGTCTGAGGTGGGAATTGAACCCAGGTCTCTGGCGCTGTGAGGCAGCAGTGCTAACCACTGTGCCACCATGCCACCCAACCAGATCATATTCATCCGAGTGTTCAATCACTCTGTCCTTAACATTAAATTCTAATAATTTCCTCACAATGGGATTCCTTCAGTAACAAAGCGTTCTGTAATCTCTGGAATCCAAAGTTCTTTTGATGCTAAATTATTTAAAGAAACAATACAGTGAAATTTTCTTAAGGAAAAGAGCAATATCACATTTCAAACTGAACAAGTTTCATGTATCATCACAGACAAAACAATGGGATCTGCTCTTTCAGACATAGATAGGTCGCAATCTTTTCATACATGAATTACAAAAGTTAGTATATAACAAATACACACATACCTCTGCACACAAAAATCTGTCAAATTAAGCCCAACCTTCAAAGACCAGTGAGACTGCAGCAAATACATTTCTGTCAGATATGCACAAAGCTGGAAGATTTTAACAAGGCAGTTGTCTTTTGGTGACATTTGAGATCTCATCTCAGATTTAAATGTAACTATTGACATTAGTTATTATAACAACAGCCATCATATATTCCCCCCTAATAGTATCACATGGATATGTAGCCATAAATCAAAGATTCCAAATTTGATTGCAAGAAATTCATTACTTCAGTGATTACAACTTTTTCTCGCTCCCGTTTAGCTGAGAATTTCTTTCTGGCAAGCTTAAAACTGTCTCTCTGCTGAACAGCCTGCCTCTCACTGTCTTTTGCAGTTCCTGTCCTTTTCCTCCATATAACCTTCATGTATCCCTCTCCCCATGCAGCCTCCTCACTCTCTCTCCCTGGCCAACCTTCGTGCAACCTCGAAATCTCTTTCCTCTTTGCCTTCCCCATTCCTTTTGCAGCATTCCCTATCTCCTGCTTGGAACTAGTATCTTGCCCCCAACCCCACTTGGACCTTCTTTCCTAGCTCTCCAATATTCAACCCAGACATTTCAGATGGGCTCCCTAATCGACAGCATTTCAGACTTGGCCCTCAGCATTCCCAGAAAAAAGGAGCTTTTCTGATGAAGGAGCTCTACTCTTGGCCTCCTTCCCACAAACGACCTCCTGACCTCAGCACTCCCTTCGATTCAACCTATGATCATTAGGCTTTGGGCATTTCATAAAGAATCTATCAGTAGAAAGCACTAAAAAGGATACAGCTTGTCATTGGAGGAGTAGCCTCTGTGACATTTTAATCTAAACTATTCATGGTGTAGTTTTTTATCTTAATCGGCCTCCCATGTGATTGAAATTTGCTGGGCGCTTGGGGACCTAACAGTTGAATTCATCCACTGCCCCCATTTATTTTGGATGCTGATTAGTTGGGCAGGTTGGGTCTACACTCATTGGAATTCAGAAGAATGGGAGCAGTTTACATTGGGCCACATAAGATTACAAGATGGACTCGACAGTTTCAATGCTGATTTTTATCAAATGGTAAACCACGTTTCGCAGCTGGATAAGTGCCTAATCTTGAAGCTGGACATGAACCATGCATACTTGCAATTGTGGTTAAATGAGGATTCCCAGAAGCATGCCACAATTAATACTCAGAAGGAATCATGTTAGCCTATTCAAGGTTTCAACGGACAATGAAGAACGTTTTACAAGGTCTACCCCAGGTTCCATTTATCACGATGTCGTGCTAATAATGCGGAAAACCAATAAGGAGCATTCAGATAATTTGGACATAGTCCTGAGGCATTTTTCCCCAGGTGATTGTATGCCTTATATGGGAAAAATATGTGTTCCAGACACACCAAGTGACCTACTTGAGCTACAGAGTCGACAAGACTGGTTCCACCTATTGGAAGATAAAGTGAAGGTAATCTAAGGTGCCTTGACTCCCAAGTCTGTAATGGAGCTTATGTCTTTCTTTGGGTTAGTGAATAACAGAAAGTTAGTGCATAACCTGGCCTCCAACCTTTCATTTTGCATCAACTCTTTAAAAAAAAGTCAGCTTTGGAAATTGTTGCATGACTAAGCCATAGCTTTTAGGAAGTCAAGAAACAGCTATCATCCTCCAAGGTATTGTGATCCCAAGCAAGCTCTGGTATTGAAATGTAATGCCTTCCCACATGGCATCAGGATAGTATTAGCTCAGAGATGGCCCAATGGAGAGAAACACCCAACAGCAATTACATCCAGGACTTCAGCCAATGAAGAGCACAAATACACCTAGATAGAGAAAGAAGGTTTGGTGATCAAATTTGGAGTCAGGAGGTTTCATCAATACCTTTATGGATATAAATTTGTAATAATAACCACAGACCCCTGTTAGGTCTACTTAAAGAGGGCAAAGCAACGCCGCTCAGAGCTTCAGGCAGAATTCAGCAGTGGGTTCTAATACTAAGTGCAAATTGGAAGTTGGAACATCAACCTGGAGATCAAGTAGTAAATATGGATGTATTGAACTGCCTCCCACTTGCAGATCCACCACCAATGGTGCTGCCACAGGAAAAGACTGTAATTGTTTAAAAAATTCTGGACACACTTCCAGTCACAGCTGACAATATCAGGCTTTAGACACAAAAATATCCATTCCTGGCAAAACTGAAACAGTTGGGGAAAACCAATTGGGTTGTCACAACCAGAATTAAAACCTTTTGTTTGGACCCTCAGACACCGGACCACAGAAGAGGATTTGGTCCACTGTGATCCTTTCACCAACCCTAAATCTTCCTGAAAAAAATCTGGGTATTTAATTTGGAGCTCACTCAGGCAGCCATTTTCTAATCAAAAAGCATTGAACCAATCCAGGTGAATCTTTCTCAACCAACTTTGCCCCATTACAGTTTTAGTGAAAATTTTTGAGTGAAATGAGCTAATTTAATTGAGTGAGAGAATTAATAACTTTCATAATCTTGAGCAGTGAGTATCCAGAGCATGCCAGCACTGTAGGGAGCCTTAATAAAGAATTAATTAGTGCTGATATTAATGTTCTGTGCAGGGAACCTGGAGGCAGAAGGAAAAAATAAACTAAAACAGTCCTTAACAATCTTTGCCAAAAGATCAATTTACCAGGGCAAACAACAGAACATAATCAATCTTTCTTGAGCAAAATGTTCTCTTTCTTTAGAATACATAATCTCAATTATAAAGTAATTAATTAAGATTCCTAGTCAATTCCTAAAAATGTTAATGACTATGGTATTGTGTGACCAATATATGCATATTTGACCTGCAAGAGCTATTCAGCAAGCAACCTTTTCTTGAACAGTGAACTTACTGAGATTTGTTTGTGCCTTGACAAAATTGAGTATAAATTTAACAAGAATTTTAGTTCAGGATTCATGACCAACCATGTTGGACTGGGACTAAAATGTATTTTACGTCTCAATTTTTATTGAAGACATTTATTCTATGGATATACTATTACTCCAAGAGAACCATATTGTGGTCATCCGTAACTGCCTTCCTTCAGGTGGTGAATGGGCTGCCTTTTTGAATAGCTGCAGTTCCGGTGGGAGTGATAAAAGTATTGCTAAAATGTGGCCAGGTAGGAGGTTCTAGGATAATGACCAAACATCAACTGAGAAATATTCATACATTTCCAAATCAGGATGGTTTGTGACTTGCAGGCAGTGTTGTTTCCATGCATCTGCCATCCTTGTCTTCCTTGTGGGATAGGTCACGACTTTTGATGTTGCTGCAGAACATATTATAAATAGCACACACTGCTACTAACCTATGCCAGTAGTGGAGAGTTTGAATGTTTGAGATGATCAAATGCTTTGACCTGGATGGCAATGACCTACCTAAAAATTTTAATGCAGTTGCACTCATTCATACAAATAGGAAGCATTCCATCACAATCGTCATACGTGCCTGCTGAATTAGACAGGAAAGGCTTGTGGAATTTAGTAGTGAGTTATTCACTGCACAATGCCCACATTCTGACCTGCTGTTGTAACAAGCATGTTAGTGGTGTCCGAGGCATGTTGACCAACAGGTTCTAAAGTAAAGTGCTTTCAGGTCTTGCTGCATGTGATGAAAGATTGCTTCATTGCATTAGGAACTGCCAACAGAATACAACATTTTACAATCATCAGTAAATTTCCCTTTTCTGAACTGAGAAAGGAAATTTATTTCGAAGGGAATGCTGTGTACAAGAAGGGAGGTTTTCCTAAAGTGATAGAAAGCACGCCAGACCACAATTGGAATTCTGTGAACAGTTTTGTGTCCCTTATCAAGCACAGATTATCGAGGCATTGGAGTCAGTCCAGAAAAAAGTTCACTAAGCTAATACCAGGTATAGAGGGACTGCTTTCTGAGGAGAGATTGAATCATTTGGATCCATACTCATTGGAAAACTGAAAAGAAGAGGCAGTCTTATTAATACACACAAGATTCTTAGAGTACTTGATAGGATAGATGCAGCAAGTTTATTTCCCCTTGTTTAGGATAAAAGGGAATAATCTCAGAATAACGAGTTGCACATTTTAGACAGAGATGAGGAGGAATATCTTTTGAAGGGAGTGAATCTGTGGAATTCTTTACTGAGAGGGTTGTCAAGGCTGTGTCATCAAGTATCTTCAAAGTTGAGATAGACAGATTTTTAATCAGCAATGGTATCAAATGTTATTGGTTAAAGGTAAGAAAGTGGAATTGATGATTATCAAATCAGCCATGAATTTAGTGAATGGAGGCATAGACACTAAGTACTGAATGACCTTTTTCTGCTCCAGAGTCTTATGTTCTTATGAGGGCTCCTTAAATTTACACTTAATCACATGAAGTCTTGAAATCTGGAGCAGACTCCTTTTCTTTCTCCCCTAATTTAGCTATAAATCTTTATTTGTGCTTTTGACTCTCTGGCCCATGTTTGAACAAGAGGCATGTAATTGATCAAAGATGATTGGTTGGTCAGACAACTGGAAAGAATACAAAGAGCTGTGGACAACAACAAAATGTAAAAACCAGGAGAAATAAATCAATGTATGAAGGAAATCTAGTTCTACATGTAGAAATGGGTAGCAAGAGTTCATCCAATAATTTAAAAAGGAAAAAAATAAGTAAAGTGAATTTTGGTCCCATAAAGAGTGAGAAATCGGAAATAAATGTATATAATAAGAATGCGGCAAATGAAAAGAACAAATATTGTGCTTCTATGTTCATGATAGAGGATAGAAAAAACATCCCAGGTATAGCTGTAAATCGGGAGCTGGAAGGGAGAGAGAAACCTGGTGAAAATACAATCATAAGGGATGTGGAACCGAGAAAACTGATCGAATTACAAGCTGACGAGTTCATAGGTCCAGATGGACTTCCTCCTAGATGAAGGCCTTGGTGGTAATTTTCCAAAATTCACTAGATTCAAGGGTCCATCAGACTGAAAAGTAGCAAATATAACCTCTCTCTTCAAGAAGAAAAGGAGACAGAGAACAGGAAACCATAAGCTAACTAGTTAATGTCTATAGCAGTGAATCACTGCAGCTGCTGGAATCTATACTGAAAACAAAAATGCTGGAGGTAAGAGAATATCCATGGAGATAAAGCAAGCTAATGTCTCGAGAGTAAATGACTTCATCAGGGTTGAAGTGAAGTGAGGAGATGCAGTATTTATTCAATAGTTTGGAGGGGAGGCCTATGGAGAGGTGTTGGAGAGCTGTGGGAGAAAGGATGTTGATAGTTCAGATTAAGTGATCGGAATGTGGGAATGGCAGAATTGGTGTTTCTCACTGTCAGACTGGAAAGAATAAAGAGTGAGGTGGGGGGAGGGGAGAGAGGGTGATGGAAAAGAAAACAAGTAAAGCTAAAAGGAAAGGGAAAGAATGGGTTCATAATTTGAAGGCGTTGAACACCATATTGAGCCCAGAAAGTTGTATAGTGCTGAATTTGAAGATGAGATGTTGCTCCTCCAGTTTTTCTGTGATTTGCTGGAACATTGCAGCATGCTCGGGTCAGATAAGTGAACATGAGAGCAGGATGCCTGCCACTTCATTACAACTACGCATATAGTGCCACCAGCACTACTGGCTCACATCACTTCCCAGGATTCACACTT
This sequence comes from Chiloscyllium plagiosum, assembly GCF_004010195.1. Taxonomy (NCBI): domain Eukaryota; kingdom Metazoa; phylum Chordata; class Chondrichthyes; order Orectolobiformes; family Hemiscylliidae; genus Chiloscyllium; species Chiloscyllium plagiosum. The sequence continues at coordinate 99,018,972 of NC_057711.1, read as the reverse complement.
CAAATCATAAAAGGAACTATGATACAATGCTCAGCAGCTCATTAACTATTAACTCATTGACATTCATCATAATTAATCCTTTTTAACCAAGGCTTCCATAGGAGAAAGACATGGTCACAAAAGATGGTTCATGGTGAACACTTCTTCAGTATATCAGACATAAACATACCATATAATGCTTTATTGTTTTCATCAACTTTACTCTTTGAGAAGACTGAAACATCTTTTATTGAGACCCCTTTAGCACAGATCCATATTACATTCTTGTTAATTGTAATGTACAGAAACAATCACCGCTTTGGGGATTGATATCTTTTTCTGCATATATCAATATAGGCAGTGTGCGCATGCTAACGTTTCTGACTGCTTCTCTCCTCTGGGAGAAGATTATGGATGATAAGTATGAATGAGGTGTGTATGTCTGTGTCTTGGCATTAGTGCTTGACATTAGGCTCTGTACCTTATTTGAGAGCCTGGCTACTGAGCTGACAGGACAGGAAAAGGAATGCACTTGTGTTGAGGGGAGATGGGATATCTGCAACTTTCTAGTGAGAAAGTCTTCAATCTGCTACTTTCCAATTGACATCAAGCACTAACATCTAAATGAAGCATTGAATAAAGTTGGTGGCTCATGACATTTCTTTTTAATGCAGCCTCTCAATCCCACTCTCAATCTGAGACCAATTAAAAAAGAGCCCAGTCTGCTAGATCTATCTCTATCTGCCCCTTGAACCACACTCCTGAGGAAGAAGAGTACAGTCCAATTGGATTCAAAACATAAACTCTGTTTCTCTCTCCACATTTGCTGCCAGATCTGCTGAGTTTTTCCGGCATTCTGCGTTTGTTTTGAATTCCAGTATTCATAGTATTTTTCTTTGATTGAAGTATCTGCTGGATGTGTGCAGGAACTTTTCTTTCTTCACTTTAGCCATGGCTAGCTTAGAGGGGCAAGATACATTCCCAAGTTGGGTGGGAGAGATGACATTGCTACACTGACAGGTCAGAGAAGTGAAAGTGCAGGAATTGTCATTTCAAGATGATGAACCCAGTCAGATCAAGGTCGCATCTACATCTGCTCAAGAGAATCTGGCTGGAGACTTCTAGGCCCTGTACCACCAGAAGATACGCATCAAAGTTATCCAAGACCCACCAACAAAGCAGGCAGCAGACATCCTCAAGTTCTTTTGCAGCTGCCAAGTTGGAACCAATATTTTGGGTTAGGGAAAGAGAAAGTAGAAACAAAACAAAACGATTTTGGGTGCACGGGTGTCTGTGCACTCCTTAAACTAGAGTTGATACTTTGGCTTCATAGAAACATTTGATTGAGGGATTTATTGGTTGGATGGATACAGATTGTGGCAAAATATACTTCAGCTTTCTTCAGGGGCTTAAGGATGTCCAACTATTCTGAGTCCAACCCATACACTATGATGCTGGTGCTACTCAACACAACACTGGGTTGTCTCCGTTTTAAGTCAATTTCTGTTGTCACCACCTCTACAAATCCTGTCAGATAAATTTCTGATATGTACATTAGTACGATTAGGATCATGTTGGTTCTCTTCTGACCAGTCACTTGGTCTACACTTGCAGCTGTATCCATGGGGATTTAGTCAAATTCGTCTGGTTTAATCACAGTATATGCACTAATGTTTCATAGAAGAGTTAGTCAGTGAATCCTGATTTGGCTTCATTTGCCTGAAATTGTTGACAAAACTGAACAGTAACACATTTGGACTATGAAATTTCTTTACTGAGTTATAAAAAAAAGGAAAACATGAGACACCTGGTTTTTGTTCAGTGTGAATCACTAACATCAATCTGGCAATGCATGATTTGAAAAACACATTTTCCTGCAGAAGCGAGTTCATTAACCAGAATGAAGAATCTTGGCCAATCACAACATAACCACAATAATGATCCCATAACACTGCTCAAGCAGCTAATGAGCTATCGAGGCAGCATACATATCCTGAGTTTTGTTAATTCAACTGTAGCACACATAATTGTGTTAGAGAAGAGCTCACCAACATTAAAGTATATTCCTGTTTCAGGAACAATTTACTGCAAGTTCCCATGAGCACTGTAACTGAAAAATGCAATGAAGGGGAGGAAATGTCCCAATTAGAGAGACGCCGACGACTGGTACTTTAAGGTCTTGGTTAAACTTTCAGCTATCAAAAGTTTGCCGAGTCTCTCCAAGTTGGCATTTCAGAATCTGCTGCCTCACATCAACAGGGAACTAGGTTTGATTCAAGATTTAGGTAACTGTCTATGTGGAATTTGCAAGTTCTTCCTGTGGGTGCTTTGGTTTCCTCTCACAATCCAAATATGTGCAGATTAGGTGGATTGGCCATGCTCAATTGTCCATAGTGCTCAGGGACATGTAGTTTTGGTGGTTTAGCCATGAGAAATGCAGAGTTTTGGGATGGGGTCAGGGAGTCGGGGATGCATCTGGGTGCATTGGTTTTTGAAGAGTCGGTGCAGATGCCACAAGCCCTCTATCTGCACTGTAGGGACTATATGATTCTATGAATGTCATGCATAAATAGTATATCAAAAGTTATTCAACCAAGAGAGTGTGAAAACATTCCAGCCACATAATTTTCTGAGTTATGTTCAGTGAGTCACTACTTGTTCACCAGTACAGTTTTGCTACCGCTCCTCATTGCATGCATTTATTTATTTGTAATCAATCTGTTCAGACATGTTATGACATATATCGAGAGCAGGTGGGACTTGACCTGTGTCTTCACTGTGCCACAAAAGCCCTCCATTGCATTTAGTTCACTTTTGGCGTTGAATGAATCAATAAGTTTTGAACCCATGAATTATTGATTTTGAATTATCCCCCCACCCCATTCAAAGAACAGGATAACAGAAATTTGTGAACTATTGTAAGGCGTTTGATAAGGTTCCCCATGGTAGGCTACTGCAAAAAATACGGAGGTATGGCATTGAAGGTGAGTTGGAGGCTTGGATTAAGAATTGGCTGGCTGGAAGAAGACAGAGGGTAGTAGTTGATGGTAAAGGTTCATCTTGGAGTGCAGTTACTAGCGGTGTTCCGCAAGGATCTGTTTTGGGACCATTGCTGTTTGTCATTTTTATAAATGACCTGGAGGAGGGGCTAGAAGGTTGGGTGAGCAAGTTTACGGATGATACGAAAGTCGGTGGAGTTGTTGACAGGAAGGATGTGTCAGGTTACAGCGGGATATAGATAAACTGCAGAGCTGGGCAGAAAGGTGGCAAATAGAGTTCAATGTAGGTTGTATAAGACTCTGTTGCGGCCGCATCTGGAGTATTGTGTGCAATTTTGGTCGCCATACTATAGGTAGGATGTGGAGGCACTGGAATGGGTGCAGAGGAGGTTTACCAGGATGTTTCCTGGTATGGTAGGAAGATCGTATGAGGAAAGGCTGAGGCACTTGGGGTTGTTTTCATTGGAGAAAAGAAGGTTTAGGGGTGACTTGATAGAGGTGTACAAGATGATTAGGGGTTTAGATAGGGTTGACCATGAGAACCTTTTTCCACGTATGGAGTCAGCTATAACGAGGGGGCATAGCTTTAAATTAAGGGGTGGTAGGTAGAGGACAGATGTTAGGGGTAGATTCTTTACTCAGTGAGTCGTGAGTTCATGGAATGCCCTGCCAGTAGCAATGGTGGACTCTTCCTCTTTATGGGCATTTAAGCGGGCATTGGATAGGCATATATATGGAGGATAGTGGGCTAGTGTAGGTTAGGTGGGCTTAGATCGGCGCAACATCGAGGGCCAAAGGGCCTGTACTGCGCTGTATTTTTCTATGTTCTATGTTCTATATTGCATCCAAACTCCCTGGTCTCTTTATCTAATAGTTGACTAACAGTAAAGAAAAGATCAACCTAACCAAGAAGCATAACACTGGAAGCAATTGTGAGCCACTGTCAAATCTTGCAATAAAGCTGCATTGGTAAAACTAACTTTATTTTCATCATTCCCTTCACTTCTTTTATAATAAGCATTGAGACATTTTCCCATGAAACTGTGGCTGGTAGCAATTTACTTGCATTAATTGCTGACACTGGCCATTGTGAGGATCCTTGGTATGGTTTTAATAATTTTGTGGATTGTATATTATGCTATTTTTGTTCATTGTTTTCACAATCTTGAACTTACAATTTTCGGTATCAATTGAGATATATACAATATTTTCCAATCTGTTATCTGCATGAGTTCTTGCTGATTTGACCGACTGCGTTTGAAGCAGTACATTTTCTGTGGGTTTTCTAATTCTTTCCTTGTAGTCTGAAGGAGCCATTCACTGCACTAAGTTTAATTGTTAATGTGTTTTGCTGGGAAGGTTCAAAGCTAATGGATATAGTTGAATTGTCTTTAGTTTGACAAAAAGATCCATGAGCTGAGATTTTGATCCTTGTGGATTGTCTCAGTGGTATCTGACCTCCACTTGTGCTGTCACTCATAATAACACTCTGGGACTTCACACTATTGTATCTGCAAGGCTTAAGTCTGTCTTCCCTTTCATACTTCCAGAAACATTTTTGGTCTGAGTTACGAGATTGTTTGTAGTCTGAGGCTTTCCTTTTTGTGGGTTCAGGGGGCATAAAGGATGCTTTGCTTTTGAATCATGAGCAAATCTGAGTTGTGATTTTATTTCTTGCCTTCTAGTTCCTCTCACAGCTGTCCTATTTTATATGATCTCTCTTTATTCTTCAAATCAAGCTCAATTCCTAAAGAAATACCAATGTCTGAAAGCAACTTGTTGTCGCACAAGCTTTTAAATGAACATGTGTACTGGCATCAACTAGGCTACTCACAAGGGTTATTCAAATTTTAGCAACTGTAGAAATGATTGAAAAGATCACTCTTACAGCTTTAGAGGCCAAGGGGTACTCTTGTTGAGGTTTATAAAATTATGAAGATGACTCGCCAAGGTCTTTTTCCTTTGGTGGGAGAGTCCAAAACTAGAGTGCAAAGCCGATCACAATGACCCCCCATTCACATTCACCTTGAAGAAGATTCCTAAAGAAGGGCTCATGCCCGAAACATCGATTCTCCTGCTTTTCGGATGCTGCCTGACCTGCTGTGCTTTTCCAGCTCCACACTTTTCAACTCTGATCGCCAGTGTCTGCAGTCCTCACTGTCTCTTCATACTTGCAAAGCACTAGATAGGCACATTGTCCATTATAATCAGACAAATCCACTAAAGTGAACCCATGATCTCCATCTGATGGAATATATTTATCCATGAAATGGGCAAAGCCCCGAGCAAGCCTAGCCTTTCAGCGGCCTGTTTTATTATTACTTTCTGAAACTATCCAAGATATCTTCATGATCTCACTTCATGGAAACTCCAAATCTCTTTGGAATTCCATTATTTCAAGTTCATCATCATTTGGAACACTGATTGTTTATAGGCCCAAAATGAAAGAGTTCACCCATCTATACATATTAATCATGTATCATGGTTTTACTCCTTTGCTTGATCTATTAAAATCCCTTTCCATTGTAGACGGCCATCTACATGACCTCCCTTTGGGGAATCAGTTTATTATATTAGCATAGATGTATAGTATAGTAGCATAGATAAAAAATTGGCGAAGTAATAAAAATCAAAGAGTTCAAATAAAGACTGCACATTCAGGATGGCAACCTGTAAGTAGTGATGTTCACAGAAATCAGTGCTCAGCCCACAATTATTTGGATTATTTATTTATGATTTGGATGTTGGAAGTAAATGCATTATTGCTAAATTTGAGGATGATACAATCAATGTAATGATGGAGTCTGCAGAGAGCGATAGTTAAGTGAGTGGCAAACATTGGTGTTTAGAATGTGGGAAAATGCGAGGTTGTCCATTTTGGAAGGACAAATAAGAATGCGGAATACAGGGTTAACGGTAGGGTTCTTAGTAAGGTGGAGGAGCAGAGGGATCTTGGGGTCTATGTTCATAGATCTTTGAAAGTTGCCACTCAGGTGGATAGAGTTTGTAAGAAGGCCTGTGGTGTATTAACGTTCATTAGCAGAGGGATTGAATTCAAGAGTCGTGAAGTGATGTTACAGCTGTACAGGCGTGCTCACCCCTCCCAAGTGCCAACTCTGCAACATTTAATAAATTTAATAATGGAAGGGGACATAAATTTAAGGTGAAAGGTGGAAGGTATAGGGGAGATGTCAGGGGTAGGTTCTTTACCCAGAGAGTGGTGGGGGCATGGAATGCGCTGCCTGTGGGAGTGGCAGAGTCAGAATCATTGGCGAACTTTAAGTGGCAATTGGATAGGTACATGGATGGGTGCTTAAGCTAGGACAAATGTTCAGCACAACATCGTGGGCCGAAGGGCCTGTTCTGTGCTGTATTGTTCTATGTTCTATGTTATATGTTCTATGTTAGGCACTTTAGCTAAAATAATACAGGAGCTGAATATTATCGAAATAGGAAAAAACTAGTGAAACCTGCCTTGCAGAGATTTGGAAGTCACTGGAATCATAAAAAGCTAACATCTAAGTTCTGTGATTTCTAGGGACCTATATTTTCAGACTCCATTCCCTTTGAAATATAGATATCTTGCTAAAACTGAAACAAGACATTAGTTAGACCACAGGTGGAATCATGAGAACACTTTTTTTCTCCCATATCTAAGGAAAGACACACTGACGCTGGAGGCAATCCAGAGAGGGTTCAATAGGTCCAAACATAGAAGGATTTTTTTATTAGGAGAGATTAAGTAGGTTTGGCCTGAACCGTATTCTATTTTTTTATTAAGAGCAGACCTTATTGAAGCATGTAAGATTCTTAGCACCTTGACTGGGTAGATGCAGAAGTTGTTTCTTCCTTGTGTAAGAATTTGGGACTAAAGGACATAGTCTTAGTTTAAAAAGTTCCCCAATTTTAGACAAGGAGCACTTTATTTTCTTAGATGGTGGTGAATCTGTGGAATTCTTTACCAGAGAGTTGTTGACACTAGATCAACAAATATTCAAGGCCCAGACTGGGAGATTTCTCATCTGAGGGCAGCACAGTCACTCAGTGGTTAGCATTGCTGCCTCACAGCCCCAGAAGTCTGGGTTCGATTCCCAGCTTCGGATGACAGTCTGTATGGAGTTTGCATGTTCTCCCCGTGTCTATGTGTGTCTCCTCCAGGTGATCTAGTTTCCTCCCACAGTCCAAAGGATGTGCATGTTAGGTGAATTGGACATGCTAAATAACCCATAGTGTTCAGAGATGTGTAGGCTCGGTGCATTAGCCAGGATAAATTTGGAGTATTAGGGGAATTGGTCAATGTGGACCTGTTGGGCCAATGGCCTATTTCCATACTGTAGGGATTCTATGAATTCTATTCAGTAAGGGAGCAGAGGGTTACGGAGCTAAGGTGGTGTTATGAAGTTGAAGGTGTGTACTGTACCTTTAAGAGAGAGTAAAAGTTGTTTTGTACTGACAGCCTACAGGCACCTGTCATGTGACTGACTAGCAGTCTCAGAGTGTACTGGAAAATTGAAAATATGTAACATTTTTCTGTTAAATAATTACTTGAGTTTTGGTTGTTATGTTGGCAACCTTTCAAATTTAGCCAATCAGTTTAAATTATGCCCCGGATACTAAAACCCAATCAATTTTGAATTTAGTGTTTTGCCAACATTGAACCAATAAGACAATCCAATGTTTGGGGTATAAAGAAGCAGACATTTTGAGAGTTAGCCAGTGAGACCAACTGCCATCTCCAGAGTAACTGTCAGCAAAACACTCTCTATCAAAGGTACCTTTATCATATGAAATATCTTCACAATAAGACGATCCAGGGAGATCTAAGCTAGAGGAAGACAGACACCGAAGACAACAGCCGCTGTGTGGTTTTGAAATTAAGTTGATGTAATTTTAATACAGGTTTTTATTGGAACAGTATACTGTTATAGAGTTGGAGGCAGATAACAAGCATTTAACAGAAAGGAGGTTTAGAGTTGTAAATAGTTGTTGTTTAATCTTCATTTTTAGAGTTAAAGAATAAATTGATATTTTTCGTTAAATAGTGGAATTTGAGAGTTTTTGTCACTCAGGCTTTAATAGATTACGGGGCGAGGTGAGCTTTTCTGGGTATTTGATTTAATTAACAGAAGGGTTCATCACCATGTCATAACAAAGTGGCTTTGAGGATTATCAAATCAGTCACAATCTCACTGAATGGCAGATCAGACTTATTGGCCCAAATGGCCTACTTCTACTCCTATATCTCATGGTCACTTTACAATTCAGGGAAATACAGCAGACAATTTCCACACTGGCTGTCTCAAAGGCCCACAAAATAATAAACTGACAATTTGTTTTCTTTTAAACAATACTACTGGAGATATGAATATAGGCTGGGAAGTTTTGGAGAGATGCCCTGCACTTGTTTGAACTGTGCTGTAGATCTTCACCATCTAACAGTGCAACCTTAGCCTTAGTTAAGCATCTCAATTAGTCACAGGCAGATGATAAGGCAAGCAAAGAGCAGCAACATAATTATCATTAGTGGTTTTCACAATATGCCACATTCAAGAAACACAGAATTCCCCTCAACTGCTTTGGAACAGAGTAAGTACAAGATAGTTTTATCCTGATCTTTCATCTCTTATAACTACTCAAAGCTTATTCATTTCTCTTTCAAATATGATACTCAGATTTAGTGTTACATGGTGTAACTGCAGGCCCTGACAAAAGCTTAATTCAAACTGATCCACCATTGCCTTATGGCTAAAATAAAACTTTGAGGTTAAAATAAAATCTCATTGAAAGGCAAATAAGTTAATTCACAATTGTGAACACATGGATTACATTTAATAGGTCATGCTATTATCAGACATCTGAAATCCCTTCATAACTATTTTTGATAGAGAAATGAATTAATATCGTAATAGTTAAAGTACAATATGTTTTACAAGATCCTCCTGCAGTGGGTCATTTGAGTAATTGGTCCCTGTTACAATTGAAGGGAATCTTTCTCTGGTGCAACACTGTCAAGTGTTTTATGTTTGTGAATTTACATCACCGTGATTGAATAATCATAAAATCATTAAGTCAACAGCACAGAAAAAGACTGTTTAGCCCATCGCCCATACAAGTTAAAAACATCACCTAACTATTCTAATCCCAGTTTCCAGCACTTGGCCCATAGCCGTTTATGCCTTGACACCACAAGCATACATTTAAATTCTTCTTAAATGTTATGCAGGTTTTGGCCTCTATCACCCTTACACTCTTAAATAAATTTATTGGCTTAATTCCAGCTGGGTCTGCATTTGCATCACTTCACTTATCCAGGTAGCCCAAGGCTCTTTGCAAACTGCACACATTGCACAGTTCAAACACTACCTCTCACTTTATTCATCAATTCAAGCAATGCCATATTATCCTCTTTGTAGGTATTGGGGAATGGGGTGTTCAGAACTATTTTCACGTTTTTAAGAATTGGACACCAAAAATTAGCTAAAGGCTATTTTATTTCATTTTCAAGTATTGAAAGAAATTAGTCACAATTAATCATAAAACCTGGACTGAGTTATGACTTCTGTGCATTGTCTATGTCTTCATTATGTAGCTTAAAAATAGCAACATAGAAATTCAAAGAGACGGTTTCCATGACTCAATATAAAACAAATTTCCATATTTCCTTTGTCACTTCAAAAGAATGCCAACAGGAACGGAGCCTTTCCACAATTATTGCCAGGTGTCCTAGCACCTCAAGTCCAAATTGAAGTAGAGTGCAACTGAGATCTCAACTTCTGAGTCAAAGATCAGTCCAAACAAAAGATGGCCTGATGGTTAGAAGGGTGAAAAGTTAGGGTCCTCAATGCTTCAGAAGGAAGAAGCAAAGACAGATCATACAAATGAGAGCTGCAGACTTAGTAAACCATTCTCCTTTATTTTTTATAATTGCCATCACCTTCAATCATCCACCCTTAACTAAGTTATCCAAGCCATATGGCCTTGGAAAGCAGTGCAAATTTGCAAACAATTTTTCATTTCCAATTCCTTGCACATATTGTCCATGTCACAACACCATGGTCATTCCTTTACAATCAGATTTCTGCACCAGCCACATCCTGACACAACTCAATTTATAGTCATGAATGAGTACTCTATAGTACTCTGTTTTCCATAATTTCTGTGGTGCATCATCCATCTTTGACTGCAGTAGACTTCAACACTATCAATTTCATCACCCTCCAACATTTCTTTGCTGTCCAGTTTTGAAGGTTGCTATCATTCAGTTTCTCTTTTCTATGTGTAGCCAGATCATCTCTATCAATTGCTTCTCTTTTTATTCTTTTACCAATTGCAGTCGAGCCCTGCAAGGATCCATTTGAGGCCCTTTACATTTTCTACATGTTATTCCTTGGTGTTATCATGAACTGACATAGATCAAGTTCCAAATATGTATTGATAATTTCCAACTCCTTTCCATTACTTAGATAGGAAAGAGTAGAATCCCTACAGTGTGGAAACAGACCATTTGGCTCAACAAGTCCACACCGACCTTCCAAAGAGTATCCTACCAAGACCCACTCCCCTATCTTTTTACTTTATATTTCCTTTGGCTAATACACCTAACCTACACATCCCTCAACATTGTGGGCAATTTAGCCTGGCCAATTCATTTAACCTGCACATCTTTGGATTGTGGGAGGAAAACAGAGCACCCGGAAGAATCCCATGCAGACACAGGGAGAATGTACAAACTCCACACAGAGAGTCGCCCGAGGCTGGAATTGAACCCAGGTCCTTGGCACTGTGAGGCAGCAGTCATAGGGTCATAGTCGTAGAGATGTACAGCACAGAAACAGACCCTTCAGTGCAACTTGTCTCTGCCGACCAGACATCCCAACCTAATTTCGTCCTACTTGCCAGCACCCAGCCCATATCTCTCCAAACCCTTCCTATTCATATACCCATCCAGATGCCTTTTAAATGTTGCAGTTGTACTAGCCTCCACCACTTCTTCTGGAAAATTATTCCTTACACATACCCATCCAGATGCCTTTTAAATGTTGCAGTTGTACTAGCCTCCACCACTTCTTCTGGCAAATTATTCCTTACACATACCATCCTCTGAATGAAAAAGTTGCTCCTTAGGTCTTTTTATATTGTTCCCCTCTCACCCTAAACCTCTGCCCTCTAGTTTGGGAGTCCCTCACCCCCGTGAAAATACTTTGTCTATTTATCCTGTCCATGCCCTTCATGATTTTATAAACTCTATAAGGTCACCCCTCAGCCTCAATGCTCTAGGGTGTTAATTACTTCTCTCAGCAATTGCTACCTGAAAGCAAGTGCTGGTGAAAACCACAGATTTTATAAACTCTATAAGGTCACCCCTCAGCCTCCAATGCTCTAGGGTGTTAATTACTTCTCTCAGCAATTGCTACCTGAAAGCAAGTGCTGGTGAAAACCACACTTTTGTTACATGCAGATTAAAGGCTGCTTAATGTTGTCCTAGTGAATCTCCACTTCCATCCCACATAAACATTTCTTCACCTAAAACTCTGTTGCTTCTTATGCACCAAGCCCTGCTTATCCATCAAACCATTTCCTTTCATTTTAACTGACTCTGGATCTGTCAATGGCCCAAATGTAAAATTTTATCCTCATGTTTATAATTAACTTTCATTCTCCCCTTCCTACCTCTATAACTCCTCCATTCTGCACCCTGCCACATATTCTTTGGCCACTTATGCATCCTCTTCCCTCTGATCTGGAATTTGTGCACTTGTCTTCAGCTGTCTGTGACCATGCTTGGAAAAAAATACTTCAAAACTCCTCCATTAATTTTCCTTGTGTTCTTCATTCAAGATCTTGCTTTAAAATCACCTCTTTAAGTGAGCTTTTGGTCACCAGCGTGCAATCTCTTTCTAGAAGTTATGCCTCTGAAGCGTCTGTGATTTTTCAATGCTTCATAGAGTTCATAGATGCAAGGCATGCTCATCTATATCCAACTTCTGTGAACTTCTAGTCTGTTTTTGGTTTCTGTTCTGAACAGTTTTGATTTTACTTTCACACATGACTTTTGCAGGTTGTCCTTCTAAATAATGATATATTCAAGTAACCTGCCTCAGTGGCGATCAAGTTCTCTTTTTATTCCAGGAAATGGTAAAAGTGAATCAGAATGCATATTGTCTTCAGATAAGTTAAATACCAGCAAAATATTCAACACATGGCTTGACCTCACAACCCCAGAACTGTTAAGTTACCTGTGAAGGTCTAGAGGTCACAAGCAAAATACGATCTGCATTCAGCAAGGGTACCATCTAGTATCATGGGGGAAAATCAAGGGTGAGATATGAGATCTTTCGGTTCTGTGCAGTGTCTACTGTTGGGCATGACCATTGTACAGATTATCTTGTTTTGCACCTCTGAGTTTTGCACTGACTCTGTTGAAAAATTACAGTGCTTGAGATTGCACACAAGAGGTGGGGGCATCTGAACTATTATCAAATTTCTTCATGTAAAACCTACTAAGTCATTGTGGAGCAGGGTTCACTATACAATAGGATTGCAAATACAAGTTTACAAAAAAAAATTTTTTTCATCAATTAATGTTGAAGAAAATTCCTTGTTTACACTGGCAATGAATTTGTTTGATGGAAATCCAGCATTTGAACTGAACAACAATTTAATTCTTGAATCTCTAAATGAGGTCAAATATTCCTTGAATTATTTTTCATCCAGGGTAGAAAAGGGAGAAAATACAAAATTAAATAAACAAATAACTCGCAAGAGGCAACAATTTGTGTAAACACAAGAGAAATGGGTAAATGTATTACACCACAGCCTTCTTTTCACACTTCCAACATTTTCATTATTCCAAGATACCAACTGTCCCAATGCAGCGTACAGTAACCATGTTTCTATTCTACCACACTCATCCCAAAGAAGTATTCCTGTTGCAGTAACTGTGAAACTCAACTCAAAATGGCCATGAAAGCTGCTCAGCTGTTTAAGCAACATAAAGAGATATTTCTAAGAGCAGTGGATAAGTATTTGGATAAAAATAACATGCAAGGAAATGGGGAAAAAGGAGACTGGCATTCGGCAATGATTTGACATGGCATCAGTGTGCATGCACAGCCTGGAAATACCAAAATGGCACTCGTGATATTGAAACTACGAATGCCATGAAGCCTACTGTTGCAGCTTACCAGCTAAGACACCAATTCATGGATCTGCAGCAAGATTTGCTCTTTCCTTTTCCAGTCATGTGTTGATAAATAAGTATTCCTGTTGTAAATTAGGTCCCATGTGGAGTTCCTGCCCTGCATTCTCCCTTGCCCTGAATCAATCCCATTATTGCCAAAATCGTTCTGTACAAAAGTATAAGCAACAAATTATTTTGTACTTCTATCATTTATACTTTTAAACAACATACTTTTAAAATTATGTCACTGAATCTCTTTGGCGTAACAATTGTTGATCACAGCAATTCAATGAACAACAAATAGTCAGTGGTTAAATCGTCAATGTATCTACAGTATTTAGTGTCACTTTGAGAAGTGGAACAAAATTGGATTGTCAACAATGTTGATTCCACTCTAGTGATCACAAAACAAATTGTGCAGTATTAGATGAGATACTCTTGAAATATGTCCTCTGTAACATTTCAGCATCAAACAATGTAATCTCACTGAGACAAAGGCAGAGCATGCTGGAGAAACTCAGCAGATGTGGCAGCATCCGTGAACAGTGAAACAGAGTTAATATTTTTTAAGTTGATGGCACTCTTCTTCAGGATTTATTTTTATCTTGTTGAACCTGGCATAAATACTTCCTCTCAAATTATAGAACACTAGAGGAAATGAAGCTAGGGGAGAGGGAGGATGATTTCATATTCCAATATAAGACACAGCAGTAGCAACCTTGTTTTTGATTAGATTTGACCATCTTTAGAAAGGTTTACATTTGTTGCCCATCCTCCTACTGTTATTGATTGGCTTTCAAGGTCACTGCATAGGAAGCTATGTGTCAACCATACTTAGGAGTCATATGTAGACTAGATCAGTTAAGGATGGAAGATTTCTTTCCTTACAGGATATTTGTAAACCAGATGTGCATTTGCAACCATCAAGAATAGTCGTTATGATTATTGAGGCCATCTTTGAATTCCAGATTTTATTATGAATTTAAAATCCATCACTTACCTTGATGAGATTTGAACCCTATCCTCTTTGGATTTATAGTCCAAAGCTTTCCCATAATGTTTCGAGTTCTCCTGTAACTACTCAAGAACACTTGTAATAACAATAACTATCAGGCAGGTAATCCAACTAATATTAGAGCGGTGACAGTGACCAGAACTCCTCATGGGGTTTTATGGACTCCATGTTCTGTCAAAAGTTGCGCAGTGAAAGCAATTTAATTGAAATCAATTTGATGCATAATTTCCTTTTGAACACACATCACTTCAAAAATAAAACTGTCATCAAAGGACAAGTAAAATGCTGTTCAGATTGATAGAATGAATTTTGTTCCAACAAATACAACTGTCCCCAGAGGATTTAACACTCCGAGGCACCTAATCATGGCTAGTGGGCATATTAATGAATTAATTGTATTCTAAGTAAATAAAAAAAAGTGGGCATATGGAAAAATAGTGCAAAGGCAAGAAGGCACTTTCTTTCCAAGACTTTAAACAGAGGGCAAAAATTTTCAATGTTCAGGTGGTTCTTTTACAAGCACGTCAGAGTGACAACAATAGTGTTTTATGCAATACCTTGCAACTGTGAGGCTTCTGTGGGATATTAGAGACTTCAGTTCACAGACCATTCCAGTTAGGGTGCTGGATACTGCAACTTTTAGTGTATACACTGCCATCAAAATGTACTTAAGATATATGTTTCTCCAAAAGGTTCTATGTCGAATTAAAATGGTGACCAAGATTTTGTTGCCGACTTCACCTGGAAATTAAAAATTTCTTGAAACTTTTTTCACAATGATGAGTATTCAGGGCATGCAACTTAAACCTTCCTGAAGGATGGCAAATTTGTGAAGATGCCTCTGCTGACTTTATCTCCGTATCTAAACACATCATCAGCAAATCAAAATAAAACATCATGTTCAATTACATCATCTTGCATACAATCCTCCCCCAGGAAATGAGATGGGAGGAATCTCAGACGGTCTGAACACATCTGAACCAATTTGTCGAAATCATCATTACATTCTCACTATGAAACACAAAAACTGGACACTGAGAAGGCAAAACTATCCAATCAGGCCAATTATATTTCCTCATACCAATATCCTAAATATACCACATTATACCAGGTGGTATATCTTGGGGAGTCAGTGGTGTAGTGGTCATGTGATCCAGACTTCCAGTCCAATATTCGAGGGAAATGGGTTCAAAATCTATCATAGCACTTGATGAAAGTAGAATTTAATTTAAAAATCTGGTCTAGAGAGCTGACCTGATAAAGGTGATGGTTGGAAAACCTCGGTTTTACACTTGGTTCACTATCATCCTGTAAGGAAGGAAAGCTGTTTTCCTTAACTAGTCTGGCTTACATAGGACTCCAGACTCACAGTAATGTAGTTGACTTTTAATAATAAGGGATGGGCAATAAATGCTGGTCCAGCTAGTAACAAACACATCCTGTCAATTTTGTTTTTCAAAGGTGCCCTCTATTATGGAACAAGCCAGACCCCGTCAAAACATTTCAAGAAAGTTGCCTGGACCCTAACTTTGTTTGAAGCAGGTGTACAGTGGATATTCCAGGAGTGATGCAGCTGGTCCAACCACTTAGTTTTCAACAAAACAGAATTTATTTGCAAGATTACCGAATGAAACACAAACAAAAGAGAACAGAATATGGAATAATTTAACCCATCCGAAAACCCAACAAATTATCCTAAATTAATGATGCTGTTCCAAATATTTGCAACAATCCCCATAAGCACTCCTTGACAAAAAAGGTAAAATCAAACACAGGGTCTTACAGGAGAGAGATGGCAGAGAGATTCAGCATGGAACACTTTCTTCCTCGTAGCTGTTTATTTGACCAGCGGCCTCAAACAAACTGACTGCTTGCTCTGAACAGCCAAACTGCTAAACCCAAACCACACCAAATCAAACCAAACTAGAGAAAAGCTGAGTTCGGAGAACTGGTTACTCCCCTTTCTTTCTACAAGTTTTTCTTAAACTGAGAAGCTTCTTCAAGTAGATCAAGCTAGACATTCCGACAACTCTGCCTCATACAACACTTTCAAAGTTTGCTTCATTGGAAAACCCCCTTAATCTCATACTGTTAGTAAACTACAACCATATATCCACATTACATTGCCAATAACCATGCAAACATGCGCTACTATATTCTGTTTCAGTCTGTTTTACTCCTGCCACTTAACACCTCCATTTCTCATTCAAGTCTCGACAATGTGTCGGCAATCACGTTTTTTCATCCTTCCACATGCACAATTATCAAATTCAATGGCTGTAACAACAAGCTCCACCTAAACAGTCTGGAATTTTTGTCCTTAAATTTCTCCACAAATGTCAATGGATTATAATCAGTAGATATGACTGTCTCAGATACATTACTGGAAACATAAATACTGAAATGTTGTAACATCAACACCATGCTCAAAGTCTCCTTCTCAACTGTTGAATATTTCTGCTGATGAATGTTCAACTTCCTGGAGAAATACCTAATAGGTCTTATTATCTTCTTGTCATCTTCCTGTAAGAACACAACACTAACACCCACATTACTCACATTGATAGCTACCTTGAATGGTTTTGGTGTGGCTAGCACTGGGGCAGTGGTTAGCACAGCTTCAGGCTGTTAAATGCTTTCTGACAGTCTGCTGTCCACTGAAACTTCTTGCCTTTCTTTGTGTTCAGTGAATGGAGCAGCCACAGTGCTAAAATTTGGTGTTGATTTCCAACAAAATCCACTGAATCCCAGGAATCATAGTACTCCTGTTTTTGTCGATGGTATGGGAAACTCCCCAATTACATTTGTTTTTGTATTCGTGGGGCCACTTGTCCATGTCCATTAAAATGGCCCAGGAAGGTGACTTGCGCTTTAGCAAATTCACTTTTAGCCAGGTTTATCACCAAACCTGCCTGCCAAAGTCAATCAAACAATTCTGATAAATGTTGCAAATGTTCCTTCCACGTGTGACTAAAAATCACCAGACTATGTATATGTACGATACAATTGGGTAATCCTGAAATAATTCTATTGCTTCGACTCTGAAATGTGGCTGGCACATGTTTCATAGTAAATGGCATAATTTTACATTCAGTCCATTCAGTGTTACTAAAGCCGAAATTGTCTTCTCTCTTTCAGACAAAGGTACCTGCCAGTACCCTCTGAGCAAGTCCAACTTGGAACTGTAAGTTGCTTGCCCCAGCTTTTCAACACAGTCTTTCAAATGTGGAATCAGATATCAGCCTTTTTAACTGCAACTGCATTGACTTTACGATAGTCTACACATAACTGTTGGGTACCATCTGGTTTTGGCACCATTACTATGGGTGAGCTCCAGTCACTATAACTCACTTCAATTATGTAGTCTTGGAGAATGCGTTCAATTTCCTTTTGAATTTGTACCAACTTTAGAGGATTATATCCATAAGTATGTTGCTTAATCGGAACATCATCTTCTATATCTACATCATGCATAATTAGGTTAGTACTTCCCAGCTTATTTCCAACATATCTCCCTATGCAATAATATTAACTCTTTCGGGTCATTTTGATTTTCCTCTGGAAGGTAATTCAATAATTTTCCCAATTTTTGATAACTTCCTCATTGTCCAATTTAACTTGAGAAAGGTCCAATTCAGGATCCTCTGACTTGGTTCTTCACTCTGTGCTGTAACTAATAACACATTCTCCTTTTGCTTTCCTTCCCTATCAAAATACATTTTTAGCATATTCACATGACACACTCTGTGAGATTTCTTTCTGTCTGGAGTCCTTATCAAATAGTTCACCTCACTCAATTTCCTTTTGACTTGATAAGGTCCACTAAACATGGCTTTTAAAGGTTCACATATCACTGGAAATAATACTAACACTATCCCCGAGTTTTTGATTTCTTGCGTGCTTCCCGTTTCATTGTATGCTGTGATACTTTTAGATTAGATTAGATTCCCTACAGTGTGGAAACAGGCCCTTCGGCTCAACAAGTCCATACCGACCCTCCGAAGAACTTCTACCCATTTCTCATCTGCCTGAATATGTGATGGTCTCCATTTCCTCATTAAGTCATCATTTTTAAGATAGTAGCACACTGGGATACATTTAGATTCTTCTTTCATGCATGCTTTTTGATACAATTGGTTTAATTTCTCATCTTTCTGTTGTAATTCAATTACTTTCTCTGAATTAAAGATGTCTGTTTTGTCATCTACCTGGTCCTGATTTGTCTCAGCTATTTGATCAAATTGGGTCTCTGCTAATTCCACTTCAACTTTCTTATATGTACTCTTTGATCTCTCCTGTTTCAACACAGTCATGAAAAATCCCACGATATGCATCCTGTAATAGATCAGTTGCCTGAGTTTCCAGTGGATTTTCCATCACAGTAGGCAGCAATCTTGCATATGTACCAGCTTTATCAATCGCAATGACAAATTGGATTCCTGGAGCAGAGGGTTTGTCCAGTACTTCTACCATGACCTCTCCACTCCCTCTACGTAACTGAGAGCTTCTTGACTCACCAAAAATTCCCATTACTAGTACTTCTTTTGGCAATAGTCCTTCAGAGATACATATCTCCTCATCTTTCAACATCAAAGATTGAGAGGATCCTCTATCTCTTAATATTGTAACCTCTTTACCTGCTGGTCGTGGCCAATGTAAGTAAACTTTACCTTCACAAGTATATGGTTTAAGAAGATCTGGCACTTCCTCCTTAATCAAGCTCTGAACAGGTTGTGCATTCTGGTGCAGATTTTCAGCCTCCATTGTGCTTTCCATTACCACTCCAACAAAATTCATTGGCTTATCCTGTTTTCCTACATCTAGCTTTCCACTGCTTTTCTTAAGTGTGATTTCATGTGGCCTATTTTAATGCAGTGAAAACACTGAAGCTTTTTAACTTCTCTTTCCCCTTCAAGGATTTCCTTTTTCCCTTGTGGTGAGTTATCCTTACGATCTTCACCGAGATCTACCTTTCTTTTTCCATGTGAGGATTTCTCTTTTTCCCAATTTCTATCCTTCACGAAATGAAATTGATTTTGCAAGCCAAACGTTGATTTATGAACTAACGCATAATCATCAGCCATTTCAGCTGCTAATCTTGCTGTTTTAACTCTCTGTTCTTCCACATGAGTTCTCATTACTTCAGGAACTGAATTTTTGAACTCCTTCAAAATAATCATCTCTCTAAGAGCGTCATATGTTTGCTCTATTTTTAATGCTGTATTTTTAATCATCTCTCTAAAAGCGTCACAGGTTTGCTCTATTTTTAATGCCCTTATCCACCTATCACCATTACTTTGTTTGATCTTTTCAAACTCAATGTAGGTTTACCAGGTGTCCATCCTTAGACAACTGAAATATTGTCTGTCGGCTTCTGGCACAAGCTCATATGTACTAAAGATGGATATCTTCTCCTCATAAGCCCCAGATACCTCGTCTGATAGTGATGCAAATACCTCACTAGCTACATCTACAAGTTTTGTTTGGATTAACAAAATCCACATGGTCACTGGCCACTGCATTTGTTTGGCTACCTTCTTAAATGAGATAAAAAAGGCTTCTACACCCTTCACATCAAATTTATGCAGTGCTTGGATATATTTAAACAGATTCTCATCAGGCTTTTGGCGACCATGGATTTTCTCATCCTCACTTTTTTTTTGACGAAGCTTATCTTCAGCCTTCATCTCCACATTTTTAAGCTGACTTTCCTGTCTAAGGGCCAATTTCTGAAATTCAAACTCCCTCTCTTTCTTCCTTCCCTCTCTCATTTTCTCTACCTTCCTCTCTCTTCCATCTCTTTTTCTTTTTGTTCTGCTAAAATGGTTTGTTCTTTTTCCCTATCCTCTGCTTTTAATCATAATTCAAACAGTTTCATTTCTTTTGCCCTTTCCTTGTCTTTTGCCTTTAACTCAAGCTGCTTCATTTTCAATTGAATTTTAGCCATCTCCAAAGCTTCTGATAGTATTTCCCGCAAATTTAAATGCTGAGGTATTGCTGTAATGATCTCTTCTTTGCTCATGGAAAGTAGCAGCTCCAGATTGTCTGCGAACTCCAGAAACTTGGCCTTGTTTCTCCCCCCCCTCAAAAAACTCTTAGTGACTAAAAGAGCCATTGCTATCCCAAGCACTGTTTAAACCAACTAAAATCAGCACCTCGAACAAAAGACACTAACTCGCTGCCTTTGAGTTCAACAAGTCTATCCCAATTTGGAACTACAGAAGAAATCTTGCAATGTACCCCCAATCTGTTATGGACCAGGCCAGGCCCCCTCAAAACATTTCAAGAAAGTAGTCTGGACCCTATCTTTTCTACAGGTTTTAAGCAAGTGTAAAGTGGATATTCCAGTAGTGATGCAGCTGGCCCAAACCACTCAAATTTAAACAAAACAGAATTTACTTGCAAGATTACTGACTGAACTCCAAAGAAAAGAGAACAGAATATAGAATAATTTAACCTATTTGAAAACCCAACAGATTATCCCAATTTATGGATGGTGTTCCAAATACTTGCAACAATCCCCATAAAACACCCCTTGGCAAAAAAAAGTTAAAATCAAACACAGGGTCTTAAGGAGAGACATGGCAAGGAGATTCAGCATGGAATCCCTTTTTACATGTAACTGTGTCTTTGATCAGCAGCCTCAAACAAATTACCTGTCCAGCCAGACTGCTAAACCCAAACCAAACCAGAGAAAAGCTGAGCTGGGAAAACTGGCCACTCCCCTTTCATTGTACAAGTGTTTGTTTTTCTAAAACGTAAGAGCTTCTTCAAGTAGATCAAGCCAGACATTTCGGCAACTCTACCTCATGTAACACTTCTGAAAAAAAAACAAGGACAACACAACCTTGTTCAAGGAGCCGCATCATTATACCTCTTAATGGTTTCTTTTCAAGTTTGAAAAGCACAAATCCTCTTCCAATCTTTGTTCATAATTCAGATATCTGACACTCAAGAAAAACATAAGCTATGCTTGTGTAAGGCTCTGGACATTAATATTGCATTTCAGCAAAACTTGACAGGAAATTCCAAACTGTGCTGCCCAGAATACAATTCAGGAGTAGTACAAAACAACAAATTGCAGTCAGCTGATTTAGCCAAATATGTTAACATCTGTGTGCGTTATTGTTGCTCACAGTGAGTCTATTAGTTCAGTCTTGAGTGCTCCATCACCAGATCTCTTTCAACTTTTCTATGCAGTCATGTTGACATCTCATTCGCCCATTAAAGGCATCTTCAACATGCAAGAATATTTTATCCAGGCTATGCACATTCCCTGGATAAAATATTCTTGCATGTTGAAGATGTCTTTGATGGGTGAATGGGGGAAGATGGGGGAAGATTAAGAAGCTGCATGCATGATATGAAAATAACAAGTTGCTTCCCTCACCCTCAAAAAAAATTCCCTTCACCAAGGAACAGCAATTTTGAGGAATTTTCTCCCTTTTTGTCCACAATGCTTTCACTCCAGATCTTTGTGGCAACATAAAGAGTGAAGGATAGCCCATAGACTTCACATGAAACTTAGATTATTGGTGGTAAAGGCAAAGGTCACCTTATGTATTATTTGGCCCCTTATTGAACTCTTCCAAATTGACTTCTGGGTACACAGCATACTGATACAGAAGCATACTTTTCAGCACCTTAATACGGAGGTGGTTTCTCAATTGGAGTTTATAAAATATCTTGCAGATTATCCTTCAGGTCAATAGATCAGTTAAATCCCAACTGAGATGTTACAATTGCTTTCTGACTTGCAAAACCTTTGATAGGAACCATGAGAAGCATGATAGTTGTATTAATTGACTTTACTGTACTCATGAGCCTTATCCTTGCAGCAATTAGGAACAGCAGCAGCTGAATTAGTGTTTAAAGGATCATTAGAAAAGAATGCACAACCAACTGAAATCAGAAATTATTAATAGAGTCATAGAGATGTACAGCATGGAAACAGACCCTTCGGTCCAACCCGTCCATGCTGACCAGATATCCCAATCCAATCTAGTCCCACCTGCAGTACCCGGCCCATATCCCTCCAAACCCTTTCAATTTATATACCCATCCAAATACCTCTTAAATGTTGCAAGGTGGCATGAAATACAACTTTCTCTCTCTTTTCCCTCTTCAAGTCCCTAGTTAAACCAAAGAAAGACAAAGAATATTTTTGAATTTTTACGTGGAGAAATCATCAAATAGTCAGGAACATTGTACATGGTGGGGGGGGGAGTTTGTCTTGATGCAGCAATGCTTATATTTTCATCTGAACATAAAAAATAAAACTGAATGTGCAGATTTTATGACTGCAGAATTCAGCAGATATTTATTAGACTGTTATGCACAAAAATTGCATTCCTCGGGCATATGATTTTCTTAACTAATATTAAGTTATTGATTACAATGGAGGAACTCGTTTGCAGTGCAGCATATGATGCTTCAAGTGATCCAAGGTAAGATGAATATGACACTCAAGTCACATGCTGTGCTGTGACGAGCATAATGCATGATTCATGAGTATTTCTCTTAAAGATATACTGTCATGAGATACAGCATACTTCTTTTGGTATATCTCCACAAACTGTGGCAAAATAAAAAAAAAATGACTTGAATACAGTTGGCTCCAGTCATAATTTTTTTTGTTAAATTTGCACTGTTTTGCCATTAAACAACCCTATAGAACAGAAATGAAAGTAAATTTCTGAATCAGATATTTCTGAATGGTACTGTCAGAACTAAGAGTCAAAAGGCACAATACATAGGGCAAAGGGCAACTACATAACCACCCATACCAACAATGTCATCATAGTTCATCTTCTGTCTGAGTTCTTGTTCCCACCCATTCTCCATAATCCTTGAATTCCTCAGAGACATCTCCCTGTCTCAGCCATAGTCCACATGAGTTGCAAAAGTATCCTGTTTAGTTCTCCTCACACCTAAGACAAGTTAGCTCATCTGTTTGTGCTGAATTCTTGGAGGACACTAAACAAAACCAGGGTGGTATGTCCATTCTGCTCAGATCAGAGCAGTTCTAACAGTTGACTTGTTTGACATGATCACAAGGTAAATGGGGAAAACCTACAATTTCCCATGACTTTCTTGAGCATAATTTCTTTCTCAGCTGCTACCTTTCAAATTAGGCTGCAAATCCTGAGCAAAGTAGAGTTCTTGGATATGATTACAATCACTTCTTAATAACCTCTATGATGCAGTCAATTAAACCTTGATGACTTTCTCCAAAGATCTGTTTGTACCAGCTCGGTGGCATATTTTTATCCTTAGTATATTTTAATCCTAAAAATGCAAGCTCCAAAGCTGAAAATTTCAAAGACAAACAAAAATGAAGATAACAGAGATATAAAACAAGAAGTCTAAGAAAAGTGAAAAAGCTGTGATAAAACATAGAATTCAATTAATTTGGTTCTTCACTTCTAAGTTGTGCATTAATTTCTACATTAGTCAGGATTAAAAATTTAGTTACAATTAATATTACAATATTAAAATGGTTCTTCTTATTTTAATAAATTTATTATTGTAATTAATTTATTTTCAGTAACTCAAAAATTGCCAAATCAGTCTGCACAAGGAGTCTTTAAGGAAATACATATTAAAGAAGGTTTCCATGTGATTGAACACAAGAAATATTTACTTAACTGAGAAAACAAATTTGTGTGTAAGTGTGTGTGTGTGTGTTATAAACAAGTGGCAGAAATTAGGGTCAGGTAAAACAATGGGCAACATGGTGGCTCAGTGGTTAGCACTGCTACCAGCACCAGAACCCCAGGTTCAATTCCTGCTTCTGGTAATTGTCTGTGTGAAGTTTGCACATTTTCCCTCTGTTTGTGTGGGTTTCCTCCCACAGTCCAAAGATGTGCAGGCGAGGTGAATTAGCCATGTTAAATTGCCCATACTGTTAGGTGCATTAGTCAGGGATAAATGTAGGGTGGTGGCATGGGTCTGGGTGGGTTGTCTTTGGACTTGTTGGGCCAGAGGCCCAGTTTCCATACTGTAGGGAATCTAGCTTTAAAATGCATTGAGATGGTTTGTCCATGGACAACCAAAAACCTGAACAGGAATGCAACCAGCTCTTCAAGTCTTGAAACTTAGCTTGAAACTGGGATTTGTAGTCTACATTTAGAAGGAACTTTATTTCAAACCGGGGGAGAATCTTGAGAAGGATTGGATCTCCTGTCAGCATTACGTGGTCAGTCCAGTCACACGCTTTCTGGTGAAGAGCTTTGTGAAAGGTACAGTGCCGGTTTCAGCGATTTTAGTATTAAAGTGTTAAGTTTACTGTGTTATTTCATTAAAGCATATGAGTTAAAGATTTACTTAGACTGTGCTAACGTTTATGTTAGGCTATCTCTTATTTTTATTTTGACTTTTACTGATATTTTCAGTAGTTCACCCTTAACCCTGTTTTTCCCATAGGCCCCATTATTTTTATTGCTCGATTTTCTATAACACGGTGTTGCATGGGAATGCAACTACTGCATTGTAGGAGAACAACCTGTACTTTCAATGTTATTTACAAACATGTCTGCGCACTAGTCCAATACATTTATCATCCATATGAAATGCAATCTTACAAGTTGCACATAAATGATTTTCCTACAAATGTACTACATTGCTAGTGACTAAAGTAAGTAACGTGTGTGTGGGTGCATGCATGTTTAATGAATTGTTGTTGAAGGTCAAGAGAAGAGGCAATTCATGCTCTGTTGCCACACTCCTGCCCTAGGTTCAGATTTGTGCAGATTAAGGGACAACACCCCATCCAAAAAAGTGACAGCCAAATGCCAGTTAACAAGTTGGGTCAGCCACCTTTTTGCCATCTGACTGAAATCTCTGTGGCTCAGGCAGAATGAGGTCCTTATGTGGTCTCTCATTAGACAGTGGTCTCTAATAGCAGCAGGGCATGTGGAACACCAATCAAATCAGGAAGGTGGTGGGATTCTGGTCCTTCACAATTGTGTAAATTAATGAGATGTCCTGTCTCTTGGCCCAGAAAATTCTACCTAATATCCTTTTGGACCATACTTTTCAGAAGTTAAACGAGGTATTTGCAAATTAAAAGCAACAAATGAATAACTCTCAAAGAATTACAGAAAATATTTATATCGTTGTAGACAGTTATTGTGCAGTGTAAATCCTGTCCAAATAATTTGTGTATGACGCACTTTCACCATTTTTGTATGCTGGTTTCAGTACAGGTCAAATCCATGATGTGGTTTTGCAATACAATTGTCAAAATTATATCAATTCTGTTAACTGATCAGAGGGACACAAGCTCTTGATTTAGGCATCCGTTATAAGAATGGTGAAAAGGACATACGTTATATCTAAACTGGGTTTCCCCATGATATCTGTCTAATTCCAAATTAGGATGTGAGAGAGTGTGAGAGTGAGAGAAATAGCTTTAAGAGCATGAGGGATTGCGAGAGACGGAGGGTGGGGGGAGAGAGAGAGAGAGCGCGAGTGAGTGAGAGAACACAAGAGAAAAGAATTCTGTTTTACAGGCAGTACCTGTATTGAAAAATTCATTCATACATCATTTTGAATAGTTTGAAATGCACTGGAATACATAATTTGAAGATATTAAAGGATTTATTAGCCCCTCTCATAAGGAATTGGATGTATACTTGTAGCTGAGAAACAGAAGGGAAAGATTTAGAGTGAGACAGTGGGATAGTGATAGCATTATTGGATGAGTAATCCAGAAATCCTGGCTAATGTTTTGGGGTCTTGGGTCCAAATCCCACCACATTAGGTACTCAAATTCTGAATTCAACTAATACATCTGGAGTTAAAAGAGAGTTTAATGTTAACTATGAAAGTGCTGGCAACTGTAAAAGCCTATCAATGTTCTTTCAGACAGGTTCACTAAAAGGAAATCAATGTTTGAGAAAAAAGTTCTATTTTGTAAAAAAAAATCTCAATTCTTTTGTACAGGTCTGTGAAATATATTTAGTAATGTTAAATTGTTTTAAGTTAATAAAGGAAAGATTAATTTTATGATTCTTCAAAAATTACATCAAAACGTTATTACAGCAGTGTCATTCAACTTATCATGCCTGCACTGGCTTTTTGAACAAGGTCATTAGTTAGGCCCACTCCTCTATGTTTTGTTTCTATTTATAGGGAAGTGGGCATCCCTTTCCTTTTGGAAGGACAATCTGCCATCCTCATCCTGGTCCAGCCTACACATGACCCCAGTTCCACAGCAATATAGCTGATCCTAAAATGCCCTCTAAAATGAGCAATCGGGTCCCTCAGTTGTATCCAAATACTATAAAGTTGCATAAAAGGAATAGAACCAGATGGCGCATCCAGAATTGAAAATGATAATGGCACATAGACTTCTGTTGATCCTGTAAAGCTATCCTGAATAACATGTGATTGGGAGGGGCAGGGTTGGTGATGGGGGTGTGTGGTGGGGACTGTTAAATTTGGGAGAGCTATCTTATGAGGCAAGCAAGAGCCTGATACTGTCTGTAAGGTACGATTCTGTGAGGATAACTATGTCCCAGACAACATCACCACTGGATCTGGAAATGCCCTGGCCCACAAACAGATGGCACAGTAGAAGTGGATAGTACAGAGGGAGTTGGTCTGGGAGTATTCGATGAGCTTCAGACTGCATATGCTCTCTTGGGAACTGGTCAAATGTGAGCAAGAAAACTTCCTGCAGATTACCATGTACTGTACAGGACTGCACTCCTATTCGTTCCACTGGATGATGGATCAAATCTTCTTCATTTGAATGCAACTTGGAGGATGCACTGAAGGTAGCAGAGGCAGAGCATGTGCTATGGGTGAGGACTTCAACATCCCTCACCAAGAGTGGCTTGGGCAGCATCACGACAGATAATGATCAGAGTTGCTAGATTAGTTCTGGCCAGATGATGACAGAATCAAGAGGCAAACCCTTCTTCACTACTGCAGAAGAATTGTCTGTGACAATGTCAGTAACAGTGACCACACACAATCCTTGTGGAGATGAAGTCCCACCTTCACAAAGAGAATATCTTTCATCAGGCTGAGTGACACTATCACCCATACTAAATGGAACAGATTTCAAATAGATTGAGGAACCCAGGCTGGGCATCCATGATTGGCATCCATTCCTGATGAAGAGCTTTTGCCCGAAACATCGATTTTCCTGCTTCTCGGATGCTGCCTGACCTGCTGTGCTTTTCCAGCACCACTCTAATCGAGACTCTGATCTCAAACATCTGCAGTCCTCACTTTTTCCTGGGCATCCATGAGACACTGTGGACCATCTGCAACAGCAGAATTGTACTACAACACAATCTGTAACTTCAAAGCCTAGCATGTCCCTCACTCTACCATTACCAGTGCTCTAAGCTGGCATGTGTAAGGGAAGAAACTGCTCAGTTTGTCTTCAGCCAGGACAACTCAGCTCCTGACCTCATTTACCTTGGTTGAAACATGAATAAACACAACTGAACTTAAGAGTGGAAGTAAAGGCGATTGCTCTTAACAGCACGAAGATAGGTCCTTCAGCCCAGACTGGTCCATGCTGACCAAAATGTCCATCCACGCTAACCCCATTTCTCTGCACTTGGCCCAGAACCTTTTAAACCATTCCTACCCATATGTTTGTCCAAATGTCTTTTAATGTTGTTAATGTACCCACTTCAACCACTTCCGCTGGCAGCTCATTCTATATCCATACCACCATCTGTGTAAAAAAGCTGCCCCTGAGGTTCCCTTTTAGTCTTTCCCTTCTAACCTTAAACTGATGTCCCGTGGTCTTCGATTCTCCAACCCTGGGAAAAAGACGGAGTGCACTCACCATATCCATGCCTCTCATGATCTTAAACACTTCTTTCAGATACTCCCCGAGTCTCCTATGCTCTAAAGAAAAGTGTCCAACCTCTCCCTTTAACTTAGACCCTCAACCCTGCCAATATCCTTGTAAATTTCATCTGCAGTCTTTCCAGTTTAGTAACATCCTTCCTGTAGGAAGGTGACCAAAACTGAACACAACACTCTAGGTGCAGCCTCACCAATGTCCTGTAAAACTGCAACATAAGTTGACAACTTCGATACTCAATGCCCTGACTGATGAAGGCCAGTGTGCCAAAAGCCTTCTTCACTGTCCTGTCTACCTGCGACTCTACGTTCAGAGACCTGCGCGCCTGAACTCCAAGTTCCCTCTGTTCCACTACACTCCTTAAAGTCCTATCATTCACCATGAAATTCCTACCTTGATTTGACTTGCCACAATGCAAGACCACACACTTATCTATATTAAGCACCATTTGCTATTTCTCAGCCCACTTGCCCAGCTGAGCAAGGTCCTGCTGCAATTTCTGAAAACCTTCCTCACTGTTCACAATACTGCCTATTTTAGTGTCATCTGCAAACTTACTAATTATGCCTTGTACGTTCTCATCCAAATCATTGATTTGGATAACAAACAGCAATGGGTCCAGCACTGGCCCCTCAGGTACACCGCAATCTTCCACTATTACCCTCTGCTTTCTACAATCAAGCCAAATATGTATCCAATTAGCCAGCACCACCTGGATCCCATGTGATCTAACCTTCAGAGCAACATAACATGTGGAACCTTTTCAAAGGCCTTACTAAAATCCACACAGACTAAGTCTACCGCCTTGCACTCATCAACCTTCCTGGTCACTTCATCAATGAACTCTAAACAAATTTATGACATGTGATCTCCCATGCACAAAGCCATGCTGACTATTCCTAATCAAACCCTTTCTTTCTAAATGCATGTATATCTTATCCCTCAGAATCTTCTCAAGTAGTTACCACCACAGATGTTTAGCTGACTGGTCTATAGTTTGCACGTTTATCTTTGCAGCCCTTCTTGAACAATGACACAACATTCGTTACCCTCCCCTCTTCTGGGACCTCACCCATGGCGAACAATGATGCAAAAATATCAGTCAGGGCCCCTGCAATTTCTTCTCTAGCCTCGAGGAATGTTCTTGGATATATCTAGTCAGGACTAAGAGATTTATCCACCTTCACACCTTTTAATACATCCAACACCTCCTCTATTGTGATAGAGACTGTATCCAAGAGAACACCACTAATTTGATAAAAAGTGGCAAACAAAATCCATGCCACACAAGTGCCAGGTAACTAATCATTCCCATCTGGAAAGAATCCAATTACTATTCCTTGACATTCAATGATAAACCATCACTGAACTCTCCACTGTCAGTTTCCTAAGAGTGACTACTGAACTGGACCAGCCATATTAATATTGTGGTCACAAGGACACCAACATCCACAATCTTGACTTGAAGCTATGTCACTATTCATTCACTGTCACTGGCTCAAAATCCCAGAACTCTCTCCCTACAAACAGTGTTGGTACACTTTTAACACATGGAATGCAACCACTTGAAAAGGCAACTCACCATTAACCTTTCAATGGGCAGTAAATGCTGGTCCAACCAGCGATGCCTACATACCGTGAGTACATTTCTAAAAAACACAGAAGAGTAGGGCTAAAGCAGGATCTTGTTCAAAGAATGGGCAGAGGCATAAGTAGTTGAATGACATTTTGATGTAATTTTTCCAAAAGTATAAAGTCAATCTTCCCAAATTTATACAAAATAACTTAATATTGCTAAATAACTTTTACAGGCTTGTGTTAAGGAATCAACCATTATTTTCTACAGTACAATTTATTTTTTCTCAACAGTTGATTACCTTTAGGAACTTCTTCCCATAGTGTTCTGAAACTATTGTTTAATATTATTTACTACTCTGCACAACTTAGCTGCCCTTCACAGGGATGAACACCTTGAATACTATTACCTCACAAGCAATAATCTGTATACTAGATCAAGTATATTCTTACACTGGAGAACGGTTTCTACAGATTTATAATAAAAACAATTAAAAAACAATTCCAAGGGGAGTAGAAAATGTCAAGTAGGTGATGCCTCAGTTCCAAAGATCAGTCATGTGCAAATTTCCTTCGGGAAATAACAGTGCAACATCACACATGCTTCATACCGACTGTTTCCAGGAAGCTTCCAAGAAACTCTGGACTGAATTAGACAAGGAGAGAATGTGCCTCACTATGCAGCACAAATCCACAAAAAATGAACTTAATTCTTAAAAAAACAACATGACTTGTTTGCAGAGTAGATTTACAGGCAAATACATATAAATAAAGTAACATTTACACTGAAGCCAGACAGAATTAACATTTTGACCAGTAAAAGAAATATCTTTCTGCCTTGATTTATGCACCATTGACAAGTTCCATTTAATAATAAAGCAAATCACTGTGATCATTAAATTAAAAACAGTGAGCCACAAAAAAGGAAAAAAAAAACTTAGAAAGGTGTCATTTTCATCATTAATCCGAAAAGGCTGAACTTATCTGATCATTCAAGAAGTTTTCCATAAAGAACAAAATCAGCTTCAACAAAACTAATCTAAGAAATGCGGAGACAAAGGAAGTAGGCTGGTAAAAGATAAAGAAAAGGCAGGACAAGGATAGTGGAATTAGAAACACTATGGTTAAAAAAAAACCTGAATGATCTTGAAGACAACAAAACACATTTTCAGAGACATATAAAGGGCAACTAAAGGATATTCAGCTGGATACCTCCGCACTTGAACTTCACCAGGCCTTGACACTAAGATAAGAGACAATATGGCAAAACAATATTTAAAACAAACACCTCATTGACTAGTTTGCACTCTGGAGAGGAATCATGCACCAATTTGAGCAAGTATAGAGTTCACTGGAGCTCTTACACTAACTTAATAAACTCAAATGATAAGCATCATTGATATTCCATGTTTGTAATTTAAATAGTTGCCTCACACTTAAAAATGAGGACATCATGAAAAGTGCCAAATGAACAACAACTCCAAAAGACACAGTCACCTTAGAAACTTTGAGAGATAGTGCCTTGTGATATTAGCTGCTACTATCATGCATACCAGTACTACATATGATTGATTTATCCAGTCTTGCTGTTATTTAATTGCTATAAAATTAAGATAAGCGAGTTCAAACTGAAAATAAGGATAACAACCTAAATATTCACTCCCAAGTCAGTAACCCAGACTGGGACTTGGGAGACTTAGATTTTATGTGAGTCATGGCAGGCAAGAGCATGGAGCCTGCTCAGCATGGAGAGCAACTGGGCGAAAGGACTCTTTGTACGGACACATTGTTGAAGATGTGAAGATAAAACAAAAGCCTTAAAAAGACTGCCAACCCTCACCCCCCATATTCCCTGACCAATACTCCCTCCATGCCGACCCATACCTGCCTATGTCTCTCCACAGCCGCCTCTGGTCGATATATGCCTTTCTACTATACCCCATAGTCCATGATAATTTCCATGGTAAGCCCTGATCCTCCACCTACCCACATGGTATCTCAAAAGTCTTTGTGCCACCTAAGTCCTTCAACCCTTCCATCAAGAATAACCCCTCACGTTCTACATGCTAACCCACACCCCTACTTATCCTCTTGATCATTTATGGCAGCAATGACATCATGGTGCCAACTGATATGCAGAGTTGCACAGGAAGGGACAGAGTGTATAAGCATTAAAACAAAAACAAGTAATAGGATTAAGGGAGGGAAATTGATTTAAAAAATGTCATAATTAATGGCGCTTAAACTTACATAGTGTTCACAACAAAATAAATGAATTATCAGCACACATAGAGATTTGTAGGTGCAATTTATAGCTACTATAGATATGGCTACAAGGAGATCAAAGCTAGGAACTAAATATTTCGGGGTATGGGATTTTGCATAAATTTAGGAAGGAAGGGAATTGTGGTGGGGTATCTTAATTAGAACAAGATGAAATAAGTGCAATAGCAAGATCTTTGAGTTAAGAAATAACAAATGCAAGAAGACAATGGTAGGAATAGTTTATCAATGCTCCAACATTTGCTGCACTGTAGGACACAGAATACATCAGGAGATAAAGACAGCATGTTAAAAACCCAGTTTATTAATTGTGGGTGGCTTTGATCTTCATGCAGATTGGGAAAATCAAATTGGCAAGTTAGTGATGAGGAAGAATTCTCTATTTGGGACAAAAGCCCAGAACAATCTAAAAGTTTACCTAACCTATCCAAAGAAGCTGAGAAAGTCAAGTCCTTCTCTTTCCAGGTTTAAAGTGGACAAGCTGAAAATGTGTTGCTGGAAAAGCGCAGCAGGTCAGGCAGCATCCAAGGAGCAGGAGAATCAACGTTTCGGGCATGAGCCCTTCTTCAGGAATGAGGAAAGTGTGCCCAGCAGACTAAGATAAAAGGTAGGGTGGAGGGACTTAGGGGAGGGGCGTTGGAAACGTGATAGGTGGAAGGAGGTCAATGTGAGGGTGATAGGCCAAAGTGGGGATGGGGGCGGAGAGGTCAGGAAGAAGATTGCAGGTTAGGAAGGGTTGGGACTGAGACAAGGTGGGGGAGGGGAAATGAGGAAACTGGAGAAGTCTGAGTTCATCCCTTGTGGTTGGAGGGTTCCTAGGCGGAAGATGAGGTGTTCTTCCTCCAGCCGTCGTGTTGCTATGGTCTGGCGATGGAGGAGTCCAGGTGTGGGCGAAAGTTTGCATTTCTTGCGTTTGCAGGGGAAGGTGCCGGGATTAGAGATTGTGTTGGTGGGGGGGGTGTGGACCTGACGAGGGAGTCACGGAGGGAGTGGTCTTTCCGGAACGCTGATAGGGGAGGGGAGGGAAATATATCCCTGATAGTGGGGTCTGTTTGGAGGTGGCGGAAAAGACGACGGATGATACGATGTATATGGAGGTTGGTGGGGTGGTAGGTGAGGACCAGTGGGGTTCTGTCCTGGTGGCGATTGGAGGGGGGGGGGCCTCAAGGGCAGAGGAGCAGAAAGTGGAGGAGATGTGGTGGAGGGCATCGTCGATCACGTCTGGGGGGAAATTGCGGTCCTCCCTCCTCCCTACCTTTTATCTTAGCCAACCTCCTTCCACCTATCGCATTTCCAACGCCCCTCCCCCAAGTCCCTCCTCCCTACCTTTTATCTTAGCCTGCTGGACGTGATCGACAATGCCCTCCACCGCATCTTGGATGCTACCTGACCTGCTGCGCTTTTCCCGCAACACATTTTCAGCTCTGATCTCCAGCATCTGCAGTCCTCACTTTCTCATAGACAGTAAAGGTAGTCCAAGATGAGGAGCAGGAAGAATACTTCTGATACAGAGATGAAATGAAGAAAGTGCAAGAACCTTGAAAACTGATGGAAAAATACCAGTACATATGCTCAAAATATTCATGTCAAATCAATTATGAGTTACTGGCTACTTTTGACTCATTTTCTCCAGGAGTTAAAATTGAAGAACACAAATTATCCAATTGAAATCTGATTAAGTAAATTAGGAGAACTATAATATCTGAAGGAAAAATTAAACTGAACAATGACAAACTGGGGGAAAACTAAATGACATACAATAATGCACAAACTGAACAGTTCAAACATAAATACACCAAAATAAAAACTAGAATCCTTTTTCAGGATGGTAACATGTTAGTTTTTTTGTGAAACTGTCTGATATTCAATGTCTAATCCTCATCAAAAATGGCAGTGTCAGTCAACTTCTAAGCAACACAGGGATCCACTCTTCAGAAATCATAAGCAAATAGACAAAAGACAATAGACAATAGGTGCAGGATTAGGCCATTCAGCCCTTCGAGCCTGCACCGCTCGAAATAGGAAAGGATGATTTTTTAAAAATCCATATGCCTGTCACTAGCCTCTCTAATATTTAGCTGAGAGGCTGCAGGCACCCTGGCCTTTCAAGGAAGCAGGGAAGTATCTGCTTCCTCCATCTGCAGCTCCAGTCCTCCATGCAGTTCAAGGTATGCAGAACACACAAGGTCACTACCCACCTGGAGATCCTGGCTTCCACATTCTGAAGGGTACCTAGACTGCACCAGGGGCAGCTGAATCACATCTTCAAAACTCAATGACTTGCTCCACCAACATCCTTGTGCTAATGTGACCCTGAAAATATCTTTAATCTGCATTATTGGATGATCAACTCCCTATTGCCATCAGCCATGTCCTTTTCAGATAGCCCAGAGGCACTCTGCTTGGAGGTGTGAAGACCAATTGGATATGTAACTGGTACAGAATGATAGTATTATTGCAGCTTCCATATCAGATAAATGCTGATGCTATGAAATCTCTGATTGACAAAGATTACTGGTTGATCTGACGGTGCCCTGGTCATCATGTGTGGGCAATCTTTGACTCCCTACATCTGTGGGAATCTGGAGATTGCATATAAGAAATGCACAATGAGAATATAGGAGCAGGAGTAGGCCATTTAAGTTTGTTCTGCCATTCAAATTTGATCATGGCTGATGATCCCAACTTCTCTCCATGCCAATTGATACATTTAGCGCTGAGAACTATATCAAACCCCTTCTTGAAAACATTCAATGTATTGGCCTGAACTGCCTTCTGTTGTGGAGAATTCCACAAACTTACCACTCTCTGCATCAAAGTTGAGAAGCCTTCGCTCCAGTAGCAAGACCAGACATGACATTCAACATCTGGAAGATGTACTTATAGGTTGCAAATTGTGAAATCTTGCTGATACACAGATATCCAGCGAAGACAGATTTAAATTAACTAAATAACATAAGCAACAGTGGCAGGAAAGATGTTATGTTGCAGCAGTAGAATGTGTGACCAATTGATTGCCAATGTAATCCTGAACAAAGACATCTTCAGAAAATGAAAGCAACAATATGAATTCCAAAGAAAAATTACTGAACTGGAAGGCAAACCATAGAGACTATGCAACATTAGGGTTAAGGAGAAAAATCTGGATATCATTCCTGAAGACAATCATACCTCTTAGAACATGGTATTATGTTTTTGTGAGCAGTGAGGGATGGGAGGATTTGACTATGATAAGGATAAACCAAACAACCATGTAAACAATACCAGTGCAGTCTCAGTTTGCAATTGTCAAACAGATTTGCAGTATTCTTAAACTGTGTGGCTGGAAACAAAGTCTGCAAGGTGAATGAATGAAATAGCTTGGCACGAAGATACAGGAAACCATGCAAGCAGAGGGAGCAAAAAGGAATATATGGTAAGAAGGGATCATATGGTGTGGGGGATTAACCATGTTCTCTACAGCAAAGAGTACAAGTCCAGATGGTTATGTTGCTTGCATGATGCCAGGATTTGGACATTTGCTCAGGGCTGGAGAGATGCCTGGCACAGGAGGGGAGGATCCATATTTCATGGTTTATGTAAGTACCAATGTTATACATATGATAAGGAAAGAGGTGTGCATAGGCAGCATTGAGTCCTCATAATCAAATTAAGAAGCAGATCCTTAAGGGTACTGATTTCATTTGAGCAATGTACAAATTGGCAAAGGGCAAATCAGATGAGAAAGATCAATGGCTTTCTTCAAGACTGGTGAGGGAAAATGGGTTCCAGTTTGTGGGGCATTTGTACTGTAGTGGGAAAAGTGGGAGTTGCTGAGATAGCCCACACCTAAATTGTACTGCAATTAGTGTCCTTGCAAGCCACATAATTCAGGAAGAAGAGAAGGTTTTAAACCCAGTAGTGGAGCAAGGGAATCAAATTCAGGAAGATTTGGCAAATTAAAAAGTAGAGACAAAGCATGAG
Organism: Chiloscyllium plagiosum; assembly: GCF_004010195.1. Classification (NCBI taxonomy): domain Eukaryota; kingdom Metazoa; phylum Chordata; class Chondrichthyes; order Orectolobiformes; family Hemiscylliidae; genus Chiloscyllium; species Chiloscyllium plagiosum. The sequence goes on along the minus strand of NC_057711.1, from coordinate 98,983,144 downwards.
AGGAAGGTGTCAAAGTGGGAAACAATAAACAAACCAGAACAGAAAGGGATGGAAAGTACAGATAAAACACTAAATCAGAAGATGGGACCATACGATACTAAAAAAAGCAAAAGATGAGACTAAGTATCTGAAATCATGTAGCATCCAAAACAAAAGAAATGAACTGTTAGCTCAAATTGGGATGAGTAATTGTGATCGATTAGCCATGAGATGCAGAGTCATGGATGCAGGATGACAGAGGTTGGCACTTGGATATTTAAATGTGTTAGCGAGTTTTGAGAAGATTTGTAGCTCCCGTTGAGGTTCTGTATGTAGGTTTGCTCGCTGAGCTGAAAGGTTCATTTCCAGACGTTTCGTCATTCTACTAGGTAACATCTTCAGACGAAGCACTGCTGAAAATTCCTGCTTTCTATTTATATATTTGGGTTTCTTTGGGTTGGTGATGTAATCTCCTGTGATGATGTTATTTCCTGTGGTGAAGTCACTTCCTGAACTTTTTCTCAGATGTGGCAGATGGGGTCTAACTCGATGCGTTTGTTGATGGAGGTCCGGTTGGAATGCCATGCTTCTAGGAATTCTCGTGCATGTCTTTGTTTGGCTTGTCCTAGGATGAATGTGTTGTCTGAGTCGAAGTGGAGTCCTTCCTCATCTGTATGCAAGGATACTAGTGAGAGAGAGTCATGTCATTTTGTGGCATGTTTATGTATCCTGGTGGCTAGTTTTCTGCCTGTTTGTCCAATGTAGTGTTTGTTACAGTCCTTGCACGGTATTTTGTATATGACTTTAGTTTTGCTTGTTGTCTGTATAGGGTCTTTCAAGTTCATTAGCTGCTGTTTTAGTGTGTTGATGGGTTTGTGGGCTACCATGATGCCAAGGGGTCTGAGTAGTCTGGCAGACATATCCGAGATGTCTTTGATGTAGGGGAGGGTGGCTAAGGTTTCTGGAAGTGTTTTGTCTGCTTGTTTGGATTTGTTGCTGAGAAATCGGTGGACTGTGTTTATTGGGTACCCATTCTTTTTGAATACACGGTATAGGTGATTTTCCTCTGCTCTGCATAGTTCTTCTGTGCTGCAGTGTGTGTTGGGTCATTGAACTAATGTTCTGATGCAGCTTCGTTTGTGGATGTTGGGATGATTGAATCTGTAGTTCAATATTTGGTCCGTATGTGTTGTCTTCCTGTAGACGCTGGTTTGAAATTTCCCATTGGCTATTCACTCTATTGTAACATCTAGGAATGGCAGTTTGTTATTGTTTTCCTCCTCTTTAGTGAACTTTATGCCAGTAAGGGTATTATTAATGGTCTAGAAGGTTTCCTCTAATTTGTTTCGTTTAGTGATGATAAAGGTGTCATCCACATAATGGACCCAAAGTTTGGCTGTTTGGTCAAGTCTCTGCATTACTGCCTCTGCTAAGAACCCTGATATCGGAAATCCCATGGATATTCCATTGGTTTGTCTGTAGGTTTTGTTGTTGAAGGTGAAGTGGGTGGTAAAGCATAGGTCCACTAGCTTGATGATACTATCCTTGCTGATGAAATTAGTGGTGTTTGCTGTATGTGTCTTTGGATCTTCTAATAGTGTAGTCAGTGTTTGCTTGCCCAGGTTAATATTGATTGATGTAAACAGGGCTGTTACATCAAAGACATCTCAACAAGCAAAACTGGGCAGCGACTCTTCATGATTTACATTAATGTTTTGGTGAAGAGGCTGAGGGTATGGTTTCTAAAAGTTGTTGACACAAAGATAGATGGAAGTGTAAATTGTGAAGAAGGCACAAGGAAGTTACAACAAGATATAGACAGACAAGGTGAGTGGTCAAACATTGTGTAAATAGAGTATAATGTGGGAAAATGTACATTTTGTCTGGAAGAATAAAAAGGAGTTTATTATCTCAATTGAGAGAGATTATAGAGCTCAAAGATGCAGTGAGTCTTTGTGTCTTTGAGTATGCGTCATAGAATCATTGAGTTATACAGCACGGAACCAGAACCTTCGGTCTAACTTGTCCATGCTGTCCAGATATCCTACATTAATCTAGTCATACTGCCAGCATTAGGTCCATATCCTTCTAAACTCTCCCTATTCATGTACCCATCTACATGTCTTTTAAATATTGTAATTGTACCAGCCTCCACCATTTCCTCTGGCAGCTCATTCCAATCACACACCACTCTCTGCATGAAAAAGTTGCCCTGAGGTCCCTTTTAAATCTTTCCCCTCTCACTTTAAACCTATGCTGTCAGAGGATAGTTTTGGACTACCCTAACCTGTGAAAAAAGACCTTGGTTATTCAACCTACCAATGCCCCTCAGGAATGTAACAAAGTTAGGATTCAGACACAGCAAGTAGTTAGGAAATCTGATATATTATTTGTTATTGCATTGGGAATTGAATACAATCATGTAAAGGCTATTTTTCAATTGTAAATGACACTGGTGAGCTATAGCTACATTACTATCCACAAGACAGAAAACAGAAACGAGGAGCAAGAGTAGTCCCTTCAAACCCATTACACCCTTTCACATGATAATGGTTCATCATCAAAGTTCCCACTTTGTTTTATAACACCCTTTGAACAATATTTTACTACTTCTTGAAAACATTCAGTGGTTTGGCCTCAGCGGCTATCTGAGGAAGATAATGCCACAAGGTCACTGCTTTCTGGGTGAAGAACTGACTCCTCATCTCAGTCCTAAATGGCCTACTCACCTATCATTGGACTGTGATCCCTGTTTCATAACTCCCTGGTCATCAGTAATATTCTTCCTGCATTTTCTCTGTCGAGTCCAGTTAGGATTTTATAGTTTTCCAACAGGGTTCCCCCACCCCTACGTACACCACTCCATTCCTCTAAACTCCTGTGACTGTATACCTGGCTCAAAGTCTGTGAGAAGATTTGTAGCTCGGGTGCTCATTGTTGTGGTTCTGTTCGCCGAGCTGGGAATTTGTGTTGCAGACATTGTGTTGTATACCTGGCTGGTCCAGTTTCGCCTCATGCATCAGTGTCAATTTGGTAAATTTGCACTCCCTCCATAGTTAGAACATACTTCTTCAGATAAGTGGACTAAAACTGTATGCAATTCTCCAGCTGTGGTCTCACAAAGGCCCTCTACACTTGCAGAAAGACATCCCTGCTCTGATACTTGAATTCTCTCACCATGAAGGCAAACATACCATTTGCCTTCTTCACCGATAGGCTTACTTTCAGCAATTGGCGTATAAGGACCTCCTAGTCTCATTGCACCTCCTCCTTTCCCAATCTGTAGCCATTCACATAATAAACTATTTTCACTACCAAAGTAGATAACTGTATATTTAATCCACTTTATACTTCATCTGCTATAGATTTGCTAGTCACTCAACTTGTCCAAATCACACTGAAGCATGTCTGCATCCTTCTAACCTAGATTTGCAAACATAGAGAGGCAAGACTTGCATTTACTGAAGGTTTGAGGCATAAGAGGTGACTTGATTTAAACTTACACAATCTTGGGGTTTCTTAATAGGGTGGATGCGGAGTGGAGTTTCCTCTAATGGGAGAATTTCAAACTGGGCGTCACTGTTTGAAATCATGGGGAAAACCATTTAAGACAGATAAAGACTTCTTTTCCTCTCAGAGGATGAGAAGTCTTTGGAAATTGCTTCCTCTAAATAGGTTTAGAGGGGACAATTTTAAAGAAGATGTGCAAGGCAAGTTCTTTATGTGGTGAATTGCTCCAGCATGCACTATTAGGAGAGGTGGTAGAAGCAGATGTGATACCAGTTTTCAAGAGGCGTTTAACAGACACATGAACAAGCAGAAAGTAGAAGGATATGGACCCTGTACAGACAGGTGGGATTAGTTTAGAATGGCATTGTGGAAGGCAGACATGGTGGATCAAATGGCTGTGCTGTGTTGTTCTTTGTTCAAAAGGTGATATAAACACAATCTTTGAATATGTTTAAGGCAAAGACAGAAAGACTCTTGATAAGGACTAGACCAAAATCTAGAGCTGACAATTGGATCAGCCATGACTTTACTAAATGATGGAGTCTGTTTGAAATGCCAAGTAGCCTTCTCTTGCTCCTAATTTGTACGTTCCTATGGAACATATTCTCCACAAAGAGTGTGCAGTACTCAGTCCTTACCAATATTATATTGCACAGATGCGTCTTTGACAGGTATATTGGTGAAAACAAGGTCAACTAAGTTTTTTTCCTTGCCACCTACTACAGACCCATCTGGCAGCTATGTCCTTTAGGAGCTGGTCAGTTGTAAAACAATACCAAGTCAATTTGTGTTGATGGGCATTGAACAACACAAGAATACATTTTCTGCTCATCTCCATCCCTGATTCTTCTAATAAGTGTTTTGTCAGCCAAGTGCCAAGATTGGAAGCAGCTGGAAGCTTCATTTTCTATGCTTGATGAAATAAATTTCTAGGGCCCAGATTCAATGCACCTCCCTCCCATTGGATTACTACTTTTCTGCATCCTATGATTAAGCACTATCCTAACAGCAGCCAGAGATGGTGATGATGTTACCTGTCCACAAGATGCAAGTAACTATGTTACATGTCATTTGACTAAATCTGTGGGAAATCTCTGTTAATTTGGATGATCTGGAATGTGCTGCCTGAAAGGGATTTAAAAACAACTGTTGTAAGGAAATGTGCTGAAACATTTTAAAAAGATAAAAGATTGCGGGGCTATGGGGATAGAACAGGTGTCGGGGGCAAATAGAGAAAGCTCTTTCAAAAGGCAACTGCAGGCACCATACGGTGACTGGCATTCATCTGAGCTGTGAGGTAAGACCATAACACTATAAGACACAGGACCAGAAATTAGGCCGTTCAGTCCCGAAGAAGGGTTATAACCGAAACATTGACTTTTCCACTTCCTGTTGCTACCTGGCTTGCTGTGTTCTTCCAGCCCCCTGTTGTCGACCTTGGATTCGAGCATCTGCAGTTTTTTTTGTCTCTAATTCAGCCAATCAATTCTGCTCCACTGTTCAATTATGGTTGATAAATTTCTTAACCCCATTCTCCCACTTTCTCTCTGTAATCCTTAATACTCAAGAACCTATCTGTCTCAGTCTTAAATATACTCAATGATCTGGACTCCACATCCTTCTGTGGCAATGAATTCCATGGAATCACCACACTTTGGCTGAAGAAGTTTCTCCTTTTCCCATTTTAAAATGTCATCCCTTTAATTTAAGCAATGCCCTTAGGTCCTAGTCTTTCTTACCAATGGATATATCTTCCCAACATCTACTCTCTCCAGGTCATTCAGTATTTTGTATGTTTCAATTTGATCCCCCCTTCCCCTTCTAAACTACCTTGAAAAAAGCCCAGAGTCCTCAAACATTCCTCATATGTTAAACATTTCATTCCTAGAACCTTTCTCATGAACCTCCTCTGAACACTATTCAGAGCCAATGCATCCTTCCTGAGATATGGGGCCCAAAACTGCACAATACTCCAGATGATACACCAGAAATGTGTTTTTTTTAAACTCCATTATAATAAATGAGTGAGCTTGGACAGTTTATGTAATTAATTAAGGGCTTTTGAAACATAATCATAAATGGATTTTCAACAATGCAATGCTCACATGGCTTTTTAAAAAATTAGTTATTGAAAACTCCCTGACATAACTATATAAAAGTTAGACTGGCTAAATTACTGTAACTTTTGACATGTGAAGTTACGAAAATAATTGTTGAAAGTCCTGAAATTAAAAACATTGCAAAAGGAAAAGTCGTATTTTTGCTATGTAAGTCAGAACATTCTATTAAATTAATTTTTACATTGCAGGCTTGTTGATTAAAATTCAGTAAATCCCATTAAATATTTCATTTCATTATTGGGCTGATTTGCAGGAAAAAAGTTGTCATCACTGTCATAAAATTCATCAACAGGTAACAGTTCTCAGTGAGTAGCATACAATACAACAAATAGTATTGCCTATAAGCCCCAAAACATTGGCTTATTTAAAATAATGAAAGCATTGCCAAAGTCCTTGCATAAATTTTCCACTTAGTATGATAAAACAAATATAGACTGCGTATTCTCAACTACGCTCTCATCTTGTGAGCAGAGGTGACCTTAATCATTATACATTGCCCTCAGCCACAATTGGCCTTTCTGGACTACAGAATTTCCTGCATAATGAGATTATGTAGCAGATTTCAGCTCTTGCTATCAAATGACTGTAGCTACCCAGCAGAAAAAAGGTATTGTTTTATAGACTGTTGTGTACCGACTTTATAAAATTAGCCACTGTTAAGATATACAAAGGGCAAGTTTTCCAGGGTTTGAGCTTTCCCAGCAGTAAGAAATAAGCAGAGAAAAAATTCCCACCAGTCATTGCATCCTCATGGCTGTTTGATTTTCCAAATAGTGTTAATTGGCTGGAGACAAGACTTCTGATCCTCATTCTGATGGAAGTCACAGCTCAAGGATCTGAGACTGGGCACCTCCTAGCTTTAGGGAACATCTTCAGGACACCCGCACCAATCAACCACGCCACCCCGTGGCCCAACATTTCAACTCCCCCTCCCACTCTGCCGAGGACATGGAGGTCCTGGGCCTCCTTCACCGCCGCTCCCTCACCCCCAGATGCCTGGAGAAAGAACGCCCCATCTTCCATCTCGGAACACTTCAACCCCAGGGCATCAATGTGGACTTCAACAGTTTCCTCATTTCCCCTTCCCCCACCTCACCCTAGTGCCTTTATTCCTGATGAAGGGCTTTTGCCCGAAACGTCGATTTCGCTGCTCTTTGGATGCTGCCTAAACTGCTGTGCTCTTCCAGCACCACTAATCCAGAATCTGGTTTCCAGCATCTGCAGTCATTGTTTTTACCTGGTCAATCAGAATGGCGAACAGGTTTGAAGTCTCAACAGTGTTAGCAACAATATTAGTCAACGTCACTGCTAACACTTCCTCACTCCCCCAAAGGCATAACAGACTCGAAACATTCTTCTTGTTTCCTCTCTCCATAGATGCTGCCAGACCTCCTGGGTTTCTCCAGCAAGCTCAATGTTATTGCAACAGTGGTCAGGATTGGAACTACAAGTAGTCTCCAGTTTCGAAGTCCTGGAATGTTGGTCGAAGTAAAAGTAGGGGTTCTTGGAGGAGACTGGCGGTGAAGTGTGGGTGAATGAGAGAGAGAGGTGAAATGAGGCTGTGGATGGGGATGCCAAAATTAGGGTGGGGAGGCAGGGGCGGGAAGGGTACGGCGGGTGTTGGGGGAAGAACACTGCTCTCCACCGCAAGGGCAAAGACCTCAGGAGCATCGCCTGTTGTTGAAGCATACCCCTTGAGAGAAGACGAATCCCATTTTCTGAGGATATTACATTCGCTGAACCCTATGCCCCAGAATTCCTTCTGCTAGCCTCAAAATGGAGGTCAAGATAGGAAGTGGCCTTTCATTGGCCACTTCATGAATTTAAATTGGGCAAAGGCAGGAGGGCTGCCCATGGCTCACCTGCCCTGTACCCCTCGTAAGGTTTGTGGGCAAGTTGACTGTGGGCAGGAAGTCAATATTAAAGGTAAGCCATTGCCCATTAAACCCATTGGTGCATGACTGTAAAACATAGAACATTCTAGTCAGATGGTTCAGTATCAGAAACTAATCCCACTTCATTAGAAACAACAGCAGTGTGAGTTTGTACAAGAATAGCTTGTATTTTTATTGACCTTTCTACTCCGATCATTTATCCATGTAATTATACATGGAGATAGACAATAGCTATTAAACAGTGATGGATGTTCAGGAAGGCTATCTACAAATGTATTTATTTTGAACATGCTGTTAAAATCAACATTTATTACAGTGTCTAAGTGCTTTAAAACAAAATCATATTCCTGGACTACATTGGAGATGATTTGCAATTCTTCATGCTACCACCATACTCAATGAATACAAACAATAATTCACTTCTATGACCAGATGCTAAATAATGCAATCAAGTGTTGGCAAGGAAATTCAGTACCAAAAAACATGGACAGCTTCCACAAAAATCAAAATACTGTGGATGCTGTAAGCATGAACTAAAAGCATGTGCTGAAAATTCTCAACATTTCATGGGCCGAAACTTTCATTTACCAGATTGTCAGAGAGCAGACATACAATAGAAGATGTGTGTTGAAACCTGAGGAAGCCCTGATGTATGCACGCCTGTCAGAATTGCCTGGGAAGCTTCAACTTCCAGTGGGCAACTGTCCTGGTTCTCAGTAACCTGCATGTTGATAGCTGACTCTCAATTATGAAGTGGAAACTTGAGAGAATGTGCCCTGTTTACCTGAACACTTATCCAGGAAAAGTCTGACAGATTGAAACCAAATCAAACAGTTGAGCAAGCAAATAACTGATTGAACCAAGTCCACTGCTTCAACTCCGTGACTTCATTGAAACTGGGAGATGTGTGAAGCATGTTTGTGTGTGTAGCAGACTAAGAAACAGAGAAGAGGAGTATCTACTCGCTGAAACACAGCGAGAGAGAGTGGGGACAGCAACTTCTCAAACCAAAAGACAGCGATGATAACATCAGTTTAATAACAAGAAAGACAGACCTGCATGAGAAGCACAGTGACTGCCGGAGATTAAAATTGGTAGCAGATATTTTGTTCACTTTGTCCCTTCCTGTAGGAGCCGAGGTGCAACAACACAGGAAAATTGATAGATAATTACATTTCTCCCATGTCTTTTGAATGGCCAATTGGTTTAAATCAGGAGACATTATGAAACTCACTTTTGAAATATTTAACATCCAAATTAAATATCTAATTAAATAGAACAGAGATTTCTGGATAGCTGATGTGTTGAAGCTGTAGTGTGTGGGAGCTGGTGGACACTGTTGCAATTCAGAGTATGCAACAAGTGTTGGCTGCACGTGGAACTTTAGTTTAGGATTAAAGATCTGGAGTCCAAGCTGTCAACATTCAGATACATTAGAGAGGGGACAAGTAGCCTGGACACTGTGTTTCAGGAGGCAGTCACACACCTCAGGTTAATTAATGCAATTTTGTCTGTGGCCAGGGACACAAGGGTATGACCGTAACTGAGGCAGGTATAGGGATCCAGAATTGGGCTGTGGACAAGCAGTAGCCGGTGTTCTCATTCAGTAAGTACAAAGTTCATGCTCTGTGTGTGGACCAGGTTGCAGACGGTAAGGACGATGAGAAAACTGACCAAATTACCATGACAGGAGCACCAATCAAATGGGGGGAGAAAAAAGAAATAAAGCAGTAATAGGGACTGCATAGTTACATGTATAGACTCTGTTCTCTGCAGTAAAGACAGAGAGAGCCAAAAGCTGTGTGGTCTACTTAGTGCCAATGTTCACAATTTCTTTTCTGGATGGAGGGAGGAAGGAGAACGATCCACCTGATGAGATCCACATAGATAGCAATGAAAGAGGTAAGATTAGGAAAGTCATTCTACTGAGGAATTATGAGCACTTTGACACTAAATTTAAGAGCAGAACCACAATGCAATAACCTCAGGATTATTGCCTGAGCCACATGCATAAATAAGATTAGAGGGGTAAATGCATGAATTCAAGATTGACGTGTGAGAAATGTGTTTCGATTGATGGAACACTGGCATCAGTGCTGGGGAAAGAGAGAGCATTTCCATTTGCACAGGCTTCATTTGAACTATGCTGGGACCAATGTCCTAACAAATCCTATAGTTATGGTGGTAGAAAGGGTTTTACACTAATTGAAGAGGCAAATTTAAAAAGCAAAAAGAAGCAAAGGAGCAGAGGTACAAGGTAGAGAAGAGGTGAATGATAATCAATGTGTGACAGAAATGGTAGAAAATATACTTAGAGTACAACAGAAATTAAAACCAGTGAGATTAGTAATGGTAAAGCATCAAAATTTTATCCAAATTCACACAGCATTTTCAACCAGACAGATGAGTTCTTGGCACAAATAGAAATAAAAGAATATGACATGATAGTATTACAGAGATGTAGTTACAAGTGATCAAGACTAAAAATTCAACATACAAGGGGATCCAATGTTTCAAAAGAATGCGCAGAAGGAAAAGAATGAATACTTTTGAAATTAAAGAAAAGCATCAGTGCAGTGATGAGTACTGATATAAATGCAATAAATTTTGATGGGGAATCAGTTTGAGTGGAAATAGCAAGGAAAGGAAGGTGCAGGTGGGAATCATCTAAAGATGCCTGAAGAGTTGCCTCACTGAAGGACAAAATATAGATCAGGAAATAATGGAGAAATGTAAAGAAAACAATACAATTATCATGGGTGATTTTTAATCTACATACTGACTGGACAAATTGGATGAGCAAAGGTGACACTGAAGACAAATTTGTAGAGTGCATCAGGGATGACTTCTGAGAGCAGTACATTACAGAATCTACCTGAAAACAGGCTGTTTTCGATCTAGTAATGTATGATGAGTTGGATGAATAAGTCATCTTGTAGTGAAGGATCTGCCGGGGGTAGTGATCACAGCATGGTAGAATTTTAAATTAGTCTGAGAGAGAGCAACTTCCATCTCAAACCAGTGTCCTAAACTTCAATGAGGGTAATTGCAGAGATATGAAGAAAGGGTTGTGGAAAACACGTTGGGCACTAAACAAAGGGAAAGTCAATAAATGAACAGACATCTAAGCAGGAAAAAAAAACTGAGCAAAAAAAAATTCCAGTGAAACAGAAGGACTGAATGAGAAGGATGAATAATCTGTGGGTAACAAGCATGGTCAAAGAAAATATCCAATCAAAATTTAGGTATATAAGGTGGTTAAAAAAAACTCACGGTCGGCCAGAGGATTAGAAACTTTTCTTAAAGAACCAACAATGATTGACTCAAAAGCTAATCAAGAAGAGAAAACTTGAAGATAAAACTATTGGCAAGAAATATAAAAACAAACTGCAAGAGTTTCTAAGGATATATAATAACAAAATACATAATGCAAATGTGGGATCCTTAGACAATGCAATAAGGGAATTAATAAGAGCGAACAGGGAAATGTCAGGTAATTTAAAGCAATATTTTCTATCAATTTTCATAGTAGAGGATGTTAAAGTATCCTAAAGATAACAGATAAGCAAGATGCAAATCGAGAAAAAAAATATAGTAGCTTTTATCATGACGAATAAGCTGTTTAACAAATTAATGGGACTAAAGGCAGACAAATGACCAAATGACCTGCATCCAAGGATTTTAAAGAAAGTGCCTGGAGAGAGAGGTGGCATTGGTCAAAATATTTCAGAACTCTCTGGAATTTGATTACGTCCCAGAGGATTGGAAAACAACTAATACAATTCTCCTTTCCAGCAAGGGAGGGAGACACAAAGGCAGGAGTCTATAGGCTAATGTGCATATCAACTGTTGTTGTCAGAGTACACTGTTAAGGGAGAAATAGCAGGACCTTTAGACAAGCTTAACAAATATGGAGAAAGTAAGGAGCTTCTCTGCTTGATGCACATTACTATCACTTTATTATTTTATTAGAATTGGTTTCAGTATCTAATTTAACTAACTGAGACTCCATGTATGTCTGATTCTGGCAAAGCAAATCATAGATTTCCCATTCTGAAGAATTATCATGGAAGTGCAAATTGTAAGTCAGGAATGTTCTTGACATTGCAATCCTGTCTCCACCCTGGCAATGCAAGCAAGCAGAATCTTCATCTTCTCTGGGAAGGGTTGTCTCATGCTGAGTGAAATAATGTTAAAAATCACACAATACTTGGTTACAGTCCAACAGGTTTATTGGGAAGAAGAAGCTTTCGGAGTGCTGCTCCTTTGTCAGGTAGCTAGTGGGGCAGGATCACTGCAAGATGTGTCATATTGTCAACATGGATACTAACACTACACATGAGGGCACCACCTGCCACATGTGCAGCAGGTACTCATTTGACTCTGCCAATGTTGACTATCTCATCTGCTGCAGACAAGGATGCCCCGAGGCATGGTATATTGGTAAGACCAAGCAGATGCTATGACAATGGATAAATATACACAGCACAACAATCACCAGACAGGGGTGCCCCCTCCCAGTTAGAGAACACTTTAACAGTCAGGGACATTTGGCCTTGGATCTTTGAGTGATTGTCCTCCAAGGCAGACTTCAGGGATCGCCGAGCAGAGGCTGATAACCAAGTTTGGTACCATGAGGATGGCCCCAACCGGGATCTTTGGTTCATGACATATTACAAGTGACCCCACTACAATATACACTCTCAAGCACACTTTCAACACATAAGCATACATACACACACACTCTTACAGATGATCACATTCATACAGACCCTCCCTCATACATACAATCTCTCTCAGACACACATACCCCCACACTCATGCGCACACCCTCTCAGAGGCACGCACTCCATCACACTCATGCACACACTGTATCAAGCATGCACATACACATTCTCACATAGTGGGTGGCACGGTGGCACAGTGGTTAGCACTGCTGCCTCACAGCGCCAGAGACCCGGGTTCAATCCCCGACTCAGGCAACTATCTGTGTGGAGTTTGCACATTCTCCCCGTGTCTGCGTGGGTTTCCTCCGGGTGCTCCGGTTTCCTCCCACAGTCCAAAGATGTGCACGTCAGGTGAATTGGCCATGTTAAATTGCCCATAGTGTTAGGTAAAGGGGTAAATGTACGGGAATGGGTGGGTTACGCTTCGGCAGGTCAGTGTGGACTTGTTGGGCCGAAGGGCCTGTTTCCACACTGTAAGTAATCTAATCTAATCTAAACATGCACACACTCTCTCCCTCACTCACGCACACAGACACTCTCTCCCTCACACGTACACATGCAAGCACATATACATACAAGTCAATGGGGTTAATTTGCATTTGCAGATTTGCATTTGCAGATACACTCTATATTCTTCATAAAGCACACAATAGGGAGTCAGTTCATGTGACATTTTATCAACTCCTACTTTGGAAATAGAACCGGTCTGACTCAAGGCTGGGGTACAGACAGATTCTAACCTCACACCTTTAAGGCATTGTCTGAGCTGAGATGTCACTTTTTTTTAATAAAACCTTAAGTTGTCTTGGGAATGTGACTTGAAAGAAGTTGTGGGATTTACAAATTAAAGAATCAAAACCCGCGGCTCCATTTTAAGTGATTGAGATTTAACAACAATCTAGGTTTGTTCAATACATCACATCAGTTGTATGACAATTTGATCTTTTACTATAAATTCTGTGTCCAATGATCCTACCCCACTGCTACCTGATGAAGGAGCAGCGCTCTGAAAGCTTGTATTTCCAAATAAACCTGTTGGACTATGACCTGGAGTTGTGTGATTTTTAACTTTTTCCACCCCAGTCTAACACAGGCACCTCCACATTGAGTCAGATAATAATAGACTCGAGCCACAGATAGAGGCGGGCCAATGCAAAGCCAGCTTGGTTGAAAAGCTCAAATCACAGTAACACTAATCCTGTTCTTTAGATTAGGCATAGACCCCTCATGCCCTTAACATCTTCATGTGCTTAACATCCTTAGCACTCTTACTCATTTTAGTCGCCTGACTTATCTTAGCACCCCTTTTCTCCTAACAACTCACTTATTATCCACTTCATAAACAGAGAATAAATTCCATCATCACATTTGAAAAGTTTTGTAAAACCCACAAATGAGTAAAAATAAACAAATATCTCTTAAATGAGCCTTCATTGAAAAAGCACAAACTTGTTAGAATAAACGGGCATAATTTGAAAAAGCACTTTAAAAATCCTTCCTGAAATGTAACTACATTTATAAAAACTATTAGACTCTCATGCCTGAGGGCAGCGGTGTAAATAAACCCACATAGTACAGAATGAGAAAGGTCAAAGCATATTTCCTGCATTGACTTGAACTTGAATTTGAGTCCCAGGTATAGAAGTCCAGAGTTTATTTGCATTCCTAAATCACTAATAATAATGCAATTTGTTTCTTATAGTGATATTTTCTTGCAGTTAAGTCAGATATTTTCTTTTCTTTGGAATGGATTGTCTAATTGGATCACTTTAATGAGTTGTCATCTGTCAAAAACTGCTCTTTGCTTTAAATGTTTCATCATTTCTTTTTGTTCATAACAACGAAAAGGATGTATTAGTCCCCCATAGGATGCATTAGTCCCCTATACTTCTTTATCCACAAGAGACAATGTGAACTTGGTGAGTCCATTAACATACATATGTAAAACATGATCACAATTTTTCATGAACATCCCTGCTCTAAAGTGCCTCTATTTTGGAAGCAATCTATCTTCACTGCACTTAATCATGACTCAAGAGTTTTCACTAGGTCTGAATTGCCTGATTAGAAACTCCATAATTTAGAAAAACCTGTTAACTACATTAGTTACTGGGAAAATTCTGGCTTCAGCTATATCATCTCATTCTAAAAGATGCTTTGCATGTTTCTGCAGAAAATTGGGTTTTAGGTATTGAGGGAAAATGTTGGTTTGAATAATTAAACATTGAGCTGAAGAAATATATTTAACAGGGTTTAAAACAAGCTGAAAATATACAATATTTTTACATTTCCAGTTCTATTTGCATCATTATTCTTAGATACAATTTGCAGATAAAGATATAAACTATGGAGTTTAGCCATCATACTTCAAGATATTTGCTCTTTGCTGTTCACATGTTGAAAAAGGAGCTCAAGTGCATATTGATCATTTTACTCTTCTAAATCCATAAAACTCCTTTAAAATAAATATACTTCTTTTTATTGTTACAAAAATGAGCACGACTCCCATTTGTTGGTGCAGTGGGTAACTTTAAAAATGATTGTGTTGTTGAAATGGAGTGTTACCATCCAGAAGCTAAAGAACATAAGAAATTGGAGAAAAACTTAGACTCCCTACCGTGTGGAAACAGGCCCTTCGGCCTAACAAGTCCATACCAACTCTCCAAAGAGTAACCCATCCAGACCCATTCATAGAGTCATCGAGTCATAGAGATGTACAGCATGGAAACAGACCCTTCGGTCCAACCTATCCATGCTGACCAGATATCCCAACCCAATCTAGTCCCACCTACCAGCACCTGGCCCATATCCCTCCAAACC